>NC_061778.1:2770480-3073076 GCF_022458985.1 Mugil cephalus
TATATAAACGCGGCGTAAAGATTAGCAGCGTTCATGTGAAGTCACTGAAGACATTTATCGACCTCTGCCACGGTCTAGATAGACAGACTCTTAACATGAGTGAAGCAGCAAGAGGCTCTTTGAATATCTGACAACAGTCTCTGACTTTGTATGTTGTTACGCTCTGGTCATGGGGGGGAAACCCTGACACAACATGAAAACACGCTCTCCCAGAAACTAGCAGCAGCTACTGAATACAGTCATATTACTCACGGGTGCTTTTTCAATTACAAAACCAAACTAAAAGGAGTAGACTAATATCATTCAACACAAAACGAAAAAGGAAAATAAAACTAAAGTGCATTACGTATATTCCCGATTTGAAAACGGATGTAAATGATGAAACGAAGCTTCCGTCTGATGAGGTCAAGGCTGCAACCAGAAAATGGACCCTAGTATCTCTCTGATAACTAGAAGAGACCGACCGGATCAGACGTAGAGAGGTGGTGTAAACCTTTAACAACCATGTAAAGTCTCTTAATAAATAAATCCATTCTCTCTGAGGGGTGAACTCCAAAAGGTCCTACGTGCACAAATCAGCCACAACAATATATATTTACACACACATAGATAGATAGATAGATAGATAGATAGATAGATAGATAGATAGATAGATATGAAGCACAAGGTGTTGATCAAGTATCCGTGCAATGAAACCCCTCCCCTCAAAAGACCCATGTCCATTCACTGATGAGTCACAGCTGATTTAGAAGCACAAGGGAGACCTACACAATATTAGGAGGGTGGTCATAATGCTACGGCTGATCGGGGTAAGCACACACGTGGGCAGAGGGTTTGACGAGACTCAGGTGAAACTAATGAGGGCGGAACACACAACCAGAAACCAATCACACAATCAACGAGTGGAAAAACACAGGAAGTAAAGCAAGACAAGAGACACGATGGAAGAAGCTTAGAAAATAAAAACAGGAAACACTAAGAAACCAAACAGGATGACAACAGAGGAACCAGAAACACAACAGCATGGCACCCGTCGTTGAGACGAGCTGAGGGAAAGACGTCTGTTTCCAGGTGTGGTGTAACGTGACAGCGATAATAATAAATCCGTTCTGTCTCTGCCTGTTTCCACAGAGGACGATTTCTCCATCATCCAGCAGGAGATCGTCATCGTGAAGAGCTGCAAACATCCCAACATAGTGGCGTACTACGGCAGCTACATAAGGTGAGATGCCCGCTTCCGTTTCCTCTTCTTCATCTGAGACGCAGCAGGTTCACTCACTCACGTCCTCCTCTGTCCTCAGAGCCAATAAACTGTGGATCTGCATGGAGTTCTGTGGAGGAGGCTCCCTGCAGGACATCTACCACGGTGAGCAGCGCTAAGAAACCGCGGTTAAAGACACATGCAGCATATAACAGGGGGGTGTAAGAGGTTTCTGCATGGAAGAACCAAAGAAATCCTACAGTTCCTGATTATTAGCAGGCAGGTGAACTAGTTCAGTCACCAATGCTGCTGCAGAAATGCACCATCTCTGCACACGGTTTCATAGCTGATACACCAGGATGTTTTTGTTTTTTTTGTTTTTTTTTTTCAAATCCAGATAGATATCCAGATTAAATCATGTCACTCTTCCCTCTACTCAAGTAACTCAAGCTGCTTTGGGGGTAAACAAAAAAAAATGGGGAATTCTTTTATTATATCTCTTACATGTTTCTGTTAAAGTCTAGAGTGTCGTTTGTTGTATATGAGCGGCAGAGGACTCGATTGTTTTTTTGTGGTTTTGCAGCCTTGTTATTTTAACGTCGTCATTTTGAGTTTTTTGGGGCCAGGAATAGAATAGTAGAACTAGAATTAGAATTAGGAAACCTTAATTTGTCCCACACAGGGGAAATTACAGTTTGCAACAGCAAAATAACAAGAATAAAGAGTGGACTGTGTAAACGATAAATAATACGATAAAAAAAGTTGAATAGAATAAACTTTGGCACATATACAAAAAGTAATTGCAAACAGATAATGATTGTCAGATATTGCACAGGGTTGTACACAGTGGTGAGTGTAATAATGTTGCACAATATTACGAGTGTTGATTGTGGAGCCCAGTTTAGATGTGAGGGAAGAGCTGGAGAGGAGTAAAGGTGGATATTAATCATCAGCTGAGAAACACACTGTGCACGTTTTAATATGAAGTTAGTTTATTGAATTGGGACAACGCACAGTAATGAACAGTGATACTACACAACACAAACAGAGAAGACTTTAAAACAACAATCATACAATAGACTGTGTGAGTTCACGTCTGATTTATTTTTAACCAGTGTTTGTTTTTAAAGTAAGTAGTTGTCTCAGTTTCAGATGTGTGGTGGGAACTTGTTCCAGGAATGTGTTCCTCTTACAGATAAGAGCGTTTGGGAGGATTAGCTCGATGCCTCAGTACATTACAGTTACTTCTAGTTAGAGCTCTCCTTCATCATCCTTCTCCATAAACATATTAGACTCTTTTTAGGACGTTACAATAATGAAAATGAAGAGGTTTCCTGACAAAACGTTTAACGGCCTTAAAGAGAGAAGTGATAGGTGACTTTAACTTTAATTAGATGCATTACAGCAGGAAACCATTGGAAAATGTGACCGTCTCTCTGAGGTCTCTTTGTGGAGTCTCCCTCTTCTCCGGTTTATTCCAGAACCGACATATAAAGTGCAAAAAATAAACGTGCACTTATTGCTATAACATGATATCAGAATATAATAATTATCCCAAAAAACAAGCAAAAATGATGGTTTTATTTTACAGATGCAGCAGCTGTCTACTCATACACAGTTTTAAAACAGTTGTATAACGCTGTGACAAACAAAACAATATTCAAAGTGCTCTGAAATCTTTTCTGTTTGCTTCTTATTCATGTTTTATATTAAACAACTGAGTCATGTTCCACAGTGACCGGTCCTCTGTCTGAGCCACAGATCGCCTACATCTGCAGGGAGATGCTACAGGTAATCACACATTTAGCTTTTAACAATAATAATAATAATAATAATAATCTTTAATAGGCTTTTATTCCGTGGAGCTCACTGCATGTGTGTGTGTGTGTTTGTGTTTGTGAGCAGGGCCTGGACTACCTGCATGCACAGAAGAAAATCCACAGAGACATTAAGGTGAGTCTGTCAGGCAGCTCGGAGGGAGCTGTGTTTATTTGTGGTGAAGCACATTTGAATTTGGCAGATGAAACGTTCAGATTGCTGTTGGAAAAACTGGGTCAGTGCAGCAGAGAATCAGATTTGAGCGGCAGCAGATATCTGAAGATCCGGGTTCAATGTGTTCTTGAAGAATCACAGTAAAATATAGTTTGTTCCATTATCCAGCAACTAATCTTTCTGTTTATTTAAGCTCAGTGGACATTACACATCTCTGAAAATCATGTTTAAACTCAGAGTACATTAAAAAAAATCCTCTGAATTAACCTTATGAACTTGAAGTGAGCTGATTTCTTTCCGTCGTGTCTGTGTGGGTTCAGTTAAAGATCACTGAGTGGGTAAACAAGAGGCTTCTACTATATAATAAGATGTTCTATTGTTTTATCTCACCCTTTTTTCCTTCCAGGGTGCCAACATCCTCCTCAATGATCAGGGCGAGGTCAAGCTGGGTAGGTGGATGTTTGCACTGTCTGCTCTCTGCACTGTACCGGTGTGTGGTAAACATGAGTCACAAAGCGATGGCTCGAATAACAACATCTCCGCTGTGTCGTTAGAGTGCGACACGACGACTGAATCCTGAATTAATGGGATTATTCTGTAAATATTTGACTTTTGCAGCAGTTTGCAGTAAAAGAAAACAGTTTTTGTGTTTTTCTCAAGTTATTTTTGCACAGCAGCAGCAGAAGGAAATGAGCTCTTTGGGTGTCGACCGAGTGGCTAATTTGTCTTTTGCTTTTATAATGTTTGTTTCCTCTGGGGTGCAGCTGATTTTGGGATCTCAGCTCAGATCACAGCCACTCTGGCCCGGAGGATGTCCTTCATCGGGACGCCATACTGGTAAGATGATCAAATACAAACATCCGTTTAAATAGTTATTTTGTGCCGTAAACATATAGTAAATGCAATAATACGTATGCACAAATGCTCAAGGCACAAAATAAATGCAGATACACTGTTCTGCTGGGAAACTTTTAGACTTTAGAGGTGGAGCCGAACCCGAAAGGAACAAATAACGTGTTTTTACAAATACTTATTTCGAACAAATAGTTTTCAAACATCCTGTCAAAAAGCTGCTTTTACTCTTGTGACCACTGGACCAAACACGACTTAACTGCATCACTAGTTTGGTCGAATGGATTTTTCTTTCCCTCTTTGACCGGGAGATTATTCTGTTACATAAATGATAAATGTTCTTGCTTTTATATAACACCTTTCTATCTATTGGTGCTCAAAGTGTTTTACAGTCACAGAGGCTCAAGGACACTTTGGTTGAACCTCTAACTTCTCCCAGTCATCAGCACAGTCATGTTCCACCCAAATCACCTCCATTAGCTCCATTTAATGCAAAACATCAACCAGTGCTGCAGATGCATCCAGAATTATAGTAGAAGCCTCTTGTTTACCCCCTTAAATCATGCTGCTGTTCTCCTCCCGTCCTCAGGATGGCCCCAGAGGTGGCAGCAGTGGAAATAAAAGGCGGCTACAACGAACTGTGCGACATCTGGTCTGTGGGCATCACAGCCATCGAGCTGGCAGAGCTGCAGCCGCCAATGTTCGACGTCCACCCGCTGCGGTAAAGACTCACGACATCAGCATCATCAGACGGACCTCGAGCGTCTGCCCACCTCAGCTCATCCACGCACAAGACACAACTCTTTACCTTTCGTGTTTGTTTATTTATGTGTCTCCTTCACCCGAGGCGACACGTTTCCTGTTGTGACCATTGAATTAAGGTCACTGATAATGAAGCCGCTGCATCAGAAAAATGTGTCGTGGCTCGACGTGTTTATTTGCACACGCACACAACACACTCACAGGAAGCAGGTTTCTAAATTAACCCCTGGTCTGAGGCCCCGTGTGGAGCAGAAAGGGTCTGTGCTAGTTTTGATTCACTGTATTTCCACTACGAGTTATTCTGCTGCAGAAGAAAAGAAAATGTAAGTCAGACACAGGTATTGTTCAGACTTTGATATAAACAGTTTATAGACACGTGCATCTCTTTTGTCCAGTTTTATTTCAGGATGAAAATGAATCACCTCTCTTGTAGACAAATAATTTATATTAAAGGGACAGTCCACATAATATATGCTTAAGTTTTCCTTAATTTAGGACGACAGACTTGTGTTTTTTTTTTTTGTTTTTTTTGCACAGGATAATTTGATCTGTGAAAACAGAGGAAGAAAAATAGGAATCCCTCCCAGAAAACTGACCCAGCTGAAGAATAATAAACTGTTTTAAATTGATTTAATTCTTCAGTAATAGATGTTCTGATGACAACTGTTAATAAGCAGGAAACTAAAGCTAAAAAAACAGAAACTGTCTACGCCGCTTACACTCACACCATCTTAGACTTTCTTTTTTTTGCTTCCCATGCACAACGGATGTCATCTGTGATGAAGACAAAGTCAAGATCTTATTTTTATATTTCAGTGACCTCTGCTCCTGAACCAGCAGGAATTTAAAACGTTCTGTGTTTGAGGCATTTGAACATATCATATATCATATAATAGAACAATGTACTATCTTTTTCCAGCTCTAATCTCCGTCGCAGTCGCACATAATAAACCTGCCCTGCAGCGCGTTTTAAAACAAACAAACAAATAAAAAACGGTGCACGTCGATGACGCACAGCAGAGCTCACCTCAAATGTTTCCCCTCATTGCATCAGATTTCATGCGGACACGCCACCGTGCAGCATGTGTTCACATTCCCACCCGAGCTCGCTGACATTCATAAAAAAATATCAAGTGTTTCCACCGCCCACACGCGTCCAGATTCATGCACACACTCGCCCCCTTACACACACACACTGTGTACTCTGTTAGCTGCAACAAACATCTCAGCTCTCAGGTCCAGCCTTAGGAAAATGCGGCACACGCGGTGTTTTACATTCGATTCTCACTGATTGCGTCTTTCTGTGTTTCTTTTCCTGTAGAGTCCTGTTTCTCATGTCCAAGAGTGGCTACCAGCCTCCGAAACTGAAGGACAAGTCTAAATGGTAACGAATACAGATGCTATATAACGAGACATCAGTTGACTGTCATTCACACCTTTAGTTGTGCCGGTCTGAAAAACAAACCCTTAGCTAAAATAGCATCGTCTGAAAAGGTCAAGACGTTTATGTCATGTGCGTATTTCTGCCCATTTAAAGTGTTACTGTCTCTCAATAAACACGTCTTTCGTCTGCAGGTCGTCCAACTTTTATAACTTCGTGAAGGCCATGCTGGTGAGGAACCCCAAGAAGAGACCCAGCGCCGCCAAGATGCTCTCGGTGAGTACCGCTCGCTCGCATGTGCTGCGTTCAGGTTCGTCACGGTGTCATTTCTGCCCCAGACTGACTAATCAGGGGATTCTAGAAAAGACCGGCGCACAGAGAAGGGACAGAAGAAGACGAGGTGTCAGCAGAGCTGGGAAACGGTTGATCATAGAACGTCACGACACGTTCACGTCGCATCATTACGAAAACGAAACATGTGAAACGCTGATTTGCACAGACATGTCATTATTTTAAAGTACCGTGCTCTCTTTTGGTGATGAAGCCTCAACGTAAAGCTGTTTCAGACGATCGTTTCAGACGCTTTGTTTCATTCTCTGACCCCAGAAGGCTGTTAGTTAAAGAAATAAACCTCTTAGAAGCAGCTCCAACTGCAGACACACAGTTAGAGATGAGCTAAAACTAAAGAACCAGATGTTGCCTTCAGGAGTTGTATTTTAGTTTACGTGGAGAAGAGACACAGATCTGAATCAAGCAACTGTTTGCTAATGAGACATCATATTCGAACCAGCTTTTTTCTGCTGCCACCAGGTGGTCAGCTTCAGTTCTTCTTCTCTCGGTCTTAACCTTCTTCATCTTCTTCACTTTTTATTCCTCCCCTTTCTCCCTCTGCAGCACATGTTTCTGACGCAACAGTGTCTGAACCAGGAGCTGACTCTGGACCTGCTGGAGAAATTCCGACACCCGGAGAAGCTGAAGACCTGCCACGTGTCCGAGGACGAGGAGATGGAGGTCAGACTCTCAGCTAAATAAAGAAACCCGTCAGATTAAACCTTACGTGGTCATATTCACCACAAACATAAAGAAAAAGAACACAGCATATAAAACATTAAGTAACAGTATAGTATATAGTGTCTGTGTCCACCAAATTATCTGTAGCATGGTTAAGTACACAGAAAGATTTACCAATGACCTCCTGGATTACAGAGTGAAGCCCTTTCCTGAAAGTCTGGATGCGGTCACATGACCACAACAAGTAGATAAATGTATCTTTGAGTATCTTACATTTCTAAGAACGATTGGAGGTGTCAGAGTACACGTACTCTGTGTATAATAAGTTCAAAAAGATTTAAAGTTCAGTTCATATAAAGAGATAAAAGTAGACTTTTAAGGGGGAAAATCCCCATTGTAGATCTTGTCACAGTCTAGAGGATTAAATGTCACCTCCACATCACCAGCCTCAGATAATCGTAGCCTGAAGAATCAGAATAAAGTAAAGTAAACTAGAAATCTTGGAAACTGGTCCTTGGGGAGATTTGGCCACAAGAGAGACCCCGTAAAGTGCTGAATTTATTTAAAGATACTTAAAAATCAGCCCTGATTGGCTTGAATGACTTAACAGAGTCAGAGATCAGTGAGTATCTGACTCCTAATCTGTGCTGGTGAATCTGGATTCAGAGCCAGAGGAGAACAGAGGGAGATAACAGGGCCTGGTGCTATTTATAAATATACATTATCATCATTTTATATTCAATATTAAGCTTTTCAAATACTACACAGGTATATCATGCACTGTTAGCTTCTCTCCTGCTAATATTGCAGCGCGTGTCTGGAATTTCCCCTGGGGACTAAATAAGGGTGTCGGCCAATTGCGGGGAAACCTGGCAGAGACAGCGCGTAATATGGGGCCCTGTGATTGGCTCGCCAGTGATAGGGGCGGGGCTTACTGTTTACAGAGCACTTAGATTGACAGGAGTGAAGTGCTGACTGAAAGATAACGTCTTCTGCTTCCATTTATCGCTTTACTGAAACATGTTGCATCCATGTTGATAGTATAATATCATATTTAGGTTTGTGAGGTGAAATTGTGTTTAAAAAAAATTTTTGAAAAATGTCTAATCAACCAAAATACCTCCACAGGTTCTCCTGTTATAAACAATTATATTGTTCTTGAGATAATTTAGTTGATCTATATTGCTGTTAAAAAGGAGGAGAGTTAATCATTCTGGGATGGAAAAGCAGCGTTCAGGTCTTTAATGTGTCGTGAAGTGTCTGAAAGCGTTAACCCGAGTGTGTTCCTTGTTGGTTCAAGAAGACGCCTCCTGGATCTTTGAGGAGGATTCAGTCCATCAACAAACACAACCGAGCAGAGAGGACCAACTCTGACATCAGCTGTAAGAAATCCATTACTTTTTATCATTCGACGCCGTAGCTTAGTTACTTATCATACAAAAATATAAGCACATACAATAACTACTTCTCAGCTTTCATTCAACGTGTCAGTCACACTTAATATTGCAGGAAATGTGAAATGTTTCATTCTCTGTTTCTGGTTCAATTCTGTTTCAATTCATTTTTATTTTATTTAAGTTTTATTTAAGCCTTTTTACTTGTGTCATCCTCAGTGGAACAGATCTACACTAAGAGGCCTTCGAAGAGAGAGTCACCAAGCATAACGGCAAGTTTGTGACATATACACAACACCACACCACATCAGCCACAACATTATGACCACTGGCAGGAGAAGTAAATAACGTTTAAACCATCTTGTGTCAATTCAGTGTTCTGACTGGAAGCTTTTGGACCTGGCATTCATTTGTGTGGATGTTACTTAGACATGTAGCCCCCACATAAGACCAGACCAAACACCCCCACCCCATAGCAATGACACTCCTTGATGACAGCAGGATGCAGCCTGACACAAACATGCTTTAGGAACAACTCCAAATTCCTCCAAATTCCCTAGATCCTGAACTGATCAAATACTTATAATATCATAATGATGTGCCAGTTCGGTGTAGTTACGTATAGTAGGAGAGGAAACACAGGAGACACATGCAATGTGCAGACATTTTCACGGCTCTAAAAGTCTCTGATTGAAACCTCCTTGTTGTTTTATTTGTCTCTTATAGTTAAGACCAGCGACTGGATCAACAGGCAGCTCCAAGAGTCCAGACAGGTACGACCAGTCCCAGAGTCTCTGAGACGCACTTAACTCCCCGTACATGATTAAAATGTTAATGTTTGTCTCTCAGGGACCAGGACACAGAATCAGACGATGACTACGACGATGTGGACGTGTAAGAAATCATCACACACTTTCACCAAATCCAAATTCACCAAATGAATCTGTTAAGACTGGAGCTCAGTGTCTGACACACCACAGCGCCCTCCACCAGACATCCCTTCATCTTTTTCTCTCATTACTCAGTTTATTGTTGTATTCTTTATTAAATTGTCCTGACTCCGTCTTTCTGTGTGTTTTCAGCCCGACGATGCAAGCCACCGGGTAAGATGAATAAACTCACATCTGTGTTAATGTGTGTTAACCTCATAAACAGACTGAACCAACGCTCTGTGTCTCTGCCAACAGCCTCATAATGCACAGCGATGAGACGCCACCTCCACTTCCTCCAAAGGTGAATATTGACTGGGACAGAAAACATATATGTGGCACCGCTGTGGACTTTACTGACTGAAATCTAAGCTTCATTTCTTTAAGATTAGATTAAGATCTTGAGGTATTTGGGATTAGTGGGACCTAGGAAGTATAAATCATCTTTGCACTGGAAGTAGTTTTTGTAAAGAAATATGTGGATATAAGGATTATTTCACTGTATATTACAGTTTAAGTCCCCAAACAATAAAACTGTTTATTTTAATTGCAAAAGCGGAATTGGAAACAGTGAAATCCCAACGTCCTCAAATGTGTACATGCGATTTTGCTAAATTTTCATGTCATATGAAACCAGAAAAGTTAATAAGCATAAATAAACAAGTGTATTGACCCTTCGCTACCAGTGCATATCAGACAAAATTGTCTCTGTATGACAACAACAGGACTAAATGAAGCAGAATCAGCTGCAGCAAACCTAAAACATTATGTCCCCACATGAGGACGCTGGGTCTGAGGAGGTTATATATTGGTTAGAAATGTCATTTGACTAATAAAACTATTATGGAAATTGTTAAATTGGACCAAAAATGGGCCCAGACCATTGAGTTAAATCAACATCGACAAAACTCACAAGAAATCAAGACAATGAATGACTTTAGGTTTAAGTTTACAAGTTGTATTAAATTGAGTTAAATATCAAAAAACTTCATATGTTGGACAATATAACTGTTAAAGAGAAGAAAAATGTTCACATAACTTAATGGGGCTGGAATATTTTATAGTGTAGACGTGTGCTGCAGAATAAAGTCTTATAATGAGAAATCCAAAGTTGCTAGAACTCTTGCAGACTGATTTTAAAGCTACCGCTGAACTGTTTTTAATCCTCATTAACTATTGAGCAGATCTGAGCCGATTTAAACTGTTTTAACCCTTTAACATCCCTCCACCACTTAGACTGATTCAGACCGAGACCATGGATGAGCTCCAACATGTTCATGAACAGCGTTCAGTTTACCTGTATGTCTTTATGTCTCTGTGTGCAGCCCAAAGCTCGGACCAGCTCAGAGGAAAGCATGGCGAGCGAAGACGATCGAACGAGAAACCCCTGCTCCCTGTACGCCCCCAACACTTCCCCCCTCATACGGACGTCCAGCGGGACGCACGTCCGACCTCCACCCCACCCACGAGCCTCCAGACACTCGGGTGAGACCAGACGCAGAGCGGAGCAGTTAACATCCCTGTGGTGTTTTCAGTATTTTGTATAAAATACTAAACTAACATCGTTCTCTCATTGTGTGTGTGTGTGTGATCCAGACCCTGCATCCTTATCTGTCCACGTAAATGAGATCCCAGCAGACCTCCTTCCTCCTGAGCTCCCCCCTAAAGGCATTCGCAGACGGCCAACACCATCAAAGGTGAAAAAAATCGATTTGTCTTTCCTTCTGTTTTTATTTTTATATTATTTCCTCTTTGCCTCAATCAGCCAATCATTCAATCAAACTTTATTTATAGAGCACTTTTCATACAAAAGATGCAGCCCAATGTGCTTTACATAAAAACAACAACAAGACAACAACAAAAAACAATAGACACAAGAAACCTCACTCACACATGCAGATTTAAAGACACTGAGGAAACGCTATCCTACCCTCATCACTTTGGAGTTAAGGAAACACTGGAAAGATAAAAGTAACTGTATTAAAATTATTAATTCAATTAAAAGCCACTAAAAATATGTTAAAATGAGTTAAATGCCAGACTAAAATAATAAAAGAAATAAAATTCAATTAATAACCAGACTAAAAAGATAAAAAATTAATAGAATAAGTTAAAACAAGTTAAAAGCCAAAATAAAAAGATAAAAATAATAAAAAATAAGTTAAAATTAAGTGCCAGAAAATGATAAAATTAACGAAATAAGTTAAATATGAGTTAAAAGCCAGACTAAAAGATAAAATAAATAAAATTCAATTAACAATCAGACTAAAAAGATTAAAAAAAATTAAATTAGTTAAACGTCAACGCGAAAATAATTAAAAAAAAGTAAAATTCAGTTAAAAATCAGACTAAAAAACATGAATTATTAAAATAAGTAAAATTCAATAAATAACCAGACTAAAATGTAAATAAAATTCAATAGAAACTAAGACTAAAAACATAGGTTTTCAGTTTGCTTTTAAAAATAGAAAAAGAAATAGAATCAATGTGTGTGACAGGAAACCTACAGACTCATACGATCATGGAGGAAAAATCATCCTCTCGTTTCCCTTTCGAGTCCCCACGTCTTTTCTCGACGTCATGTTTTTGTTTTCTTGTTTCTCGTTCTCAGGACCGTGCTGAGTGTGCCAGCCCCGTCATAAAGAAACCTCCCGTGAGTTTCTCCTCCTCACAGCAGCTTACATGAGTCTGATGTTTTTCAGACTGTTCAGTGGTGACTCGTTTAAACTCAGCAGCTTCTGCATTTATTAGATTATCAGATCAACAATTAAAACACAGATAAAACTGGTTCCTTCGTCTGATTTCCTCTCATTTTCTTTCACCATCTTTTATAAGTGAAAGATGTTTATTCGTCCTCTCTTCTGTCCTTCTCTGCAGGTCTACTTTAAAAAGATCTTCCACGGATGTCCTCTCAAAATTAACTGCTCCACCACCTGGGAAAACCCCGCCTCCAAAGGTTGTGTCACAGAAAAGAAGAACTCAGTGAACTTTTTATCTGGTTACGTTTGTGTCTGACCATCCGGTGCCTCCTCTTCTCTCCTCTTCCTCCCTCAGACCATCATCTGATCCTGGGGGCGGAGGAAGGGATCTACACCCTGAACCTGAACGGCTCCGAGGCCACCATGGAGCTGGTACAAGCTTTATCTAATTTAAATGACAAACATTCAATTAAACAGCTCCTCTAAGTACGAATGAATGAACGAAGAATGAATGGATGTCTCCTCTTCCTCCTCCAGTTGTATCCTGGGAAGTGCACGTGGGTTTACACCATTAAAAACATCCTCATGTCTGTATCAGGTAAACTGCGCCGATAACGTTTTAATGGGATGCTGGAAAGTTTCACTTCACTGAGGGTTTATTTTAGCCGCAACAGCTGTATGACGGACTAAAGATATGAAACGAAACTGAAATAGCCGGGTGAGGTTTCAGATCTAAGTGGCTGGTGCGAGTTTTATTAGGAACATCTGTGTTACATCTGTGTCAATCAGAAGATGTTGTTCATATTTTTCTACTTCTATATTTGGATGCATCCATCATCAAAGAGTTCATGATTGATAAAGATCTTCCACCAGTCATTTAGAACTGAAGAAGGAAACATGTTTAAGAACCTCTATAGGTCTTGTCTTTGTTTTAGCTTAATTTTCTGTCATTTTTATTCTCTTGTCTTGTTCTTTTTTTCTATATTGTTCTCTTTTAAAAACTGTCGTGACGTCATGTCACGTTAACCACATCGCGCCTTGTTCTTATGGCGCTGCACAAATAAACTAACACACGTGACGCTAAAGCTCTGCGTTTCTGTGGTTACGATGGTTTGCATGTGTCTTTTTTCAGGTGTTTCTTTTTTTTTTTTTTTTTTTTTAAAGACCCGACTGATACATGATCGTTCATTTTAACTTCGATTCTGATTCTGTGTTTGCAGGTAAATCCTCGCAGCTCCACTCACACACTCTGAAGGAGCTGTACGAGCAGGCGAGGAGGGACCAGAGGATGGTCCCCTTGGCGACTCACAGACTGTTACCTAGGTAACGCCAGGACTCTGTGTTATATCACTTTCACTGACGAGGCTGAAAAAAATCTCCTAAAAACTTCATGGTCTGTGTTGTGTTTAGAAAATGTCCAGTGACGACTAAAATCCCCGACACCAAAGGCTGCAAGACCTGCTCAGCTGGTGAGAACAAACTGGCTTTTATTTAATCGCTTTTATGTTGTAATGTTGTAATTTGCGATGCGTTTGTTATGAAAAGTTTGATGATCATCGTCGTATAAAAGAAATGATGCTCAGATGTGCTGTAGCTGTAGTTCCCTGCTTCCTGTAGCTCTGTTTGCAGCCTCAGTGCTGATCTGATTGTGTGTTGCTGTGTCTCTTGTAGCTGATAACATGCAGGGAGGAGGCGCGTTCCTGTGCTGCGCTCTAGAGTCCAGCGTGGTGCTGCTGCAGTGGTACGAGCCCATGCACAAGTTCATGCTAATTAAGGTACGTGGGTCAAAGTGTTTGTGTGAATCACTCCTGAGGACAGTGAACCACCTCTCAGCGCATTAATAGTGACTGTGGTAAAAGAAGAGGTGCACGAAAACTAAAATATGTATAACTTCAGTTGTTTACTCGGTCCATGCTTTCATTTCAGAGTAAAACAAGACATTAAACTACATACATTTAAATAAAAAAAGAAATATTCTAAAACTTTTGACTACATGTACATACATACACAGTGCATACAAAAAATAAATCAAAACAAAATCATGCACTTTGCAGTTTTGAGTTCACTGCCTAAAAAGGAGGGAGCTGAAACAGTAAGAAAAGAAAAAAAAGAGAAAGAAAAGAGAAATAAATAAACAAACACCAGCTGTGATCAGACACTTTGCTCTGTTCTTCATGACAACCCTATTTTTGTACGACTTTTTGAATGTATTTGTGTTTGGACGTCTCTTCTGTCCTTCATTCCCCCCAAATTAACCTGCAAACAAACATAACATCTGCTTTCAGTGCGTTTGGTTTCTGAGGTGTGATTATTAGATGTCGGTGTGAAGGCAAACTGTGGAAGAAACCTTTAAATGTTTCATGAGATGAATAAATTGATGATAATCGAAGCTTTTATATTTGTAACTGTATAACAATCACAGCCTTTTCTCCTCCTACTCGTCTTTGAGTAGTTTTTTTATTGACACCAATAAACGTTTGAGTTAAGAGCTTTAGTATCGGAGCCAGTTTTACCGTGTTACAGGATTAAATGTCCTTAAATGAAACTCTTCACCTGAACTCTTCCCTCAGCATTTCGACTTCCCCCTGCCCAACCCCCTGAGGGTGTTTGAGATGGTGGTGGTGCCCCAGCAGGAGTACCCCCTGGTCTGTATCGGTGTGTCTCGGGGGTCCAGCCCCAACCTGCCGGTCGTAGTAGAATATATCAACCTCAACTCCAACACGTCCTGGTTCACCAACGCCGGCCTGGGTAGGATGACGCTGCACGAGAAAACACTTTACAGCAGAAATCAGAACTTTAAGGGAAGTTTGACGTTAATGACGCTGTGTGTGTTGTTACAGAGAAACCGTGTCCAGATGTTGTCCAGGTTAACCAGCTGGACAGCAGCTCTCTGCTCATCCTCATGGAAAGTAAGTAAAGCTTCATTTAACATGTGTCACTATCATTCAGCAGCATATTCATTAGTGTTTTCCAGTTAAACCACGGTTCATGCATCTCAGCAAATCACATTGCAACAACAAACACAAGTTCCAACTCGGCCTAGCGCTGTTTATAAATATATATTATTATTATCATTTTGCATCAAATATGAATCTATTCAGATTTTGCACAGATTCGAATATTCCGTTTTTAATTCAAACATGTGCAACAGTACAGTGGCCGGGCCAGGGCAAAATTTAAAAAATCAACTCAAGATTTTGCGACATCCTAATTTACATATTCAAATAAACTCCTGCATAAACTTGTGCAGGAGAGATGGAAGCCAAAAAAGGAAAAACTTATCTACAAATGTAAAGTAAAATTAAAGAACAATAAGACAGAAAGAAATATATATATATACACACACACATATATGTAGATACAAATACACAAATTTGGAGGAAATTAAGATGAACGGAAGCTACATTGTGCAAAATCAGTAGCAAAAAATTAAAAAACTAATTCAAGTGCAAAAATTCAATATATATTAAACAATATTAAATGCAATATAAATGTGTTAACAGGTGATTTAAAAGCTACAAATATGTCAGAAGTTTTGTCCTAATAATGCTACAAGAAGTTGTGGTGTTCTGGTTTAAGGATCTCAGCTCCTCGTTATCAGATCTGTTCCCTCCCTTTAACCACATGCTCTGTCTACTTTAATATTTCCACTGTGATATAAGTTCTGAACCTCCGTCCCCACAGAGACCGTCCAAATCGTGGGTCTGGAGGGGGAGTTGAAGGGCAGCAGGCTCCAGCCCCACGAGACCACCTTCACCCACGACGTGGACTCCATAGGTGAGAAACTAACCCGGCGACTCGCCTCGTAGACGTTAACGAGCTCCGTGCTGACTCTCTGCATCTGTCCAGTTTATTTTGAGGACACGCTGCTGGTGGTGTGGCGTCACGGTTGGCAGAGGAGAGGGAGAAGTTTCACAGACGTGCTGGAGGAAACCACCGACCACAGGAAAATCTACAGACTGGTGCAGTCAGACAGGTGCGGCTTAGTCTTCGCTCTCCGCTCCGTGTCACTCCGTCGTGTTCGAACCCTCCCCTCCTGCTCTGGGGGTTTCAGGCTGTGGCTTCTACAGGCAGTTTGGTTTGTCATTGATGCAAAATACAAAAAGAAAATGCAACTGAGCTGCAGCTGACGAGGCGTCTTCAGAAACTTGGACTCAAATTAGAATTTTCTTTTCTCCTTTACTGACAAATTTATGCCCTTTTGTCCGTTATGCACCAAGTATATATGGATTTAACAAGTTGTCAACAAAGTAGCACAACAGAGTATTATGAAAATATGCACAACGTGCTTAACAATCTCGACACGTGCAGCCAACCAGGATGGAAAAAGTGGTTCTTTCTGGAACAAGTCAAAACTGAAACTGAAACGTTTCCCCACGAATACAGAAATACAGAAACATGTTTGGAGAAAACCATGAACTCTTACTCCCACGACAATCTCAACCAGGGCAATAGCATTATTTTATATTAGAGAATAAATCTGAACAACGTCACGATTCTTTTCTGATTCTTTATTGATCCAAATCAATTAATTCGCAAAATTGAGAGATGTAGAATCAGCCAGAAACAATAAAGTGTCAGGAATCACTACATTACTTCAGCTACTACACAAATACCCTGTTTAGAGTGTGTCAGCTCATGCATCACAGAGTTCTGTGAGTGTGTCTGTGATGTTCAGACTCATAGTTTGAGATGTCAACAGGCTAACGTTTGCTTTGGCTAATTATGATTCATGTGATCCCAACTCAAAGTATTAGATAAATAGAAACTTCCACCTGGTGATGAATAAAAAGATATTTCAGTTTACTCGGATCACATGGAATTATCTCCGCTTGGAGCTGCTGCAGCTGAAGAGACTCATTATGACATGAATTATTTATCTGCAGATGGTTTAGAAAGCCGAGATAAAGCCTCATAAACCCTTCGTTTTCACTACGCCTCCTCATGCAGCAGCTCTTTACTCCTGAATCTGATCTAATATGTTGAATCCGATGCTTCAAACTCTCTTACAATAGAAGGAGGAGACGGAGGCACCGCCCTCTTGTCTTTGGTCGCACACAATCAGCTCAGCTTCTGTGTGTTGAAAACAAATCGTCTTAGTTGAGAATGCAAACACGCTGGTGTTGAGTATGTGTAAGGTGTTTGGTATGTTAGCGTGCTAACGTTTGCTTTTGGCGATTAAACTGTTTATATGTAGAACAGAATAGAAACGCAAACAGGTGAGACGTGAGTCTGCTCATCCGAGACCAGTTCAGGTTAAAAACGAAATAAATATGAATCAACATTTGCACCTGACTGGTGCCTGCGTCTCTGTGCAGCATTTCATAGCATAAACCAGAGGACGACCAAACCATGTTTCTTATCGTTATTAATGAAGCTGTGCTTCCTTCCATTCACGTCAGATTCACACTGTTGAAGCCTGTAAAGCTTCCACTGACTTTAACCTCCTGAGACTCTGCGTCCTCACATGAGGACAGGTTTTATGTTTGTGTAGCTTGTTATTCTGCTTCATTTAGACCTTTATCTGCCATCTAGTGGTAGCAAAGGGTCACTACACTAGTCAGTGTGAAAGCATGATAGCAAAATCTTTATTTTTATGGTTGAATGTTTAGTTTTTATACGTCTTAGCTCCTTGGAGGAATTAACGGCACATAACAAATAAAAGCTCAGGTCTCAGGAGGTTAAGCTAAAGGTTTAACACCGAACCCTGACGTGTGACCTTCTCGTTGCAGGATGGTCGTCTTGGAAACACACCAGACCGAGGACCAGTCGGGGCTGTCCAACCTGTACGTCCTGGAAATTGCTGAGAACTATGTCATGCTGCCCTGACTTCCCCCTGCACCGCGTGGGGAAACTCCCCAACCCTGATTCTGTGTGAATGTCTCGTCCGGGATTCAAAGCATTCGAGGGAGGAGGACAGAAACATTTGGGTCCGTCATCATTAGGCTTGACTGGCACGACTGTGCCACAGTGTTTAAAATTTCAAACAGGAAGAAGGAGGTGATGGCATTGTTGTGTTGCTGCCTTTGTCCCTCAGCCTGAGGGAGTCCACTCTTATTTATGTTACTTTGGTTTGTGAGATTCAGAACAATCTTGACTGCTGAGAAAAACCCTAAGTGAACAGAGCGGGGAGGCGACGAGTGTCTCCTTCCCGTCTGTCACAGTGTTGTCGATCAGCAGCTGCCTGCAGAGACTGAACGCTGTGGAGGAAAAAAAGGACTTGCAGCACACGGCGGCGCTGCTCATGCTGTGTGTTTGGTGACCTGAGCTTGTATGTCAGTGCTGGATCAGAGATGCACACCTTTTTACTGCTGTTACACTGTAATAAAGTTAATGAACACAAGACGAGGTGAACTTTATTGATCTGGGAGGGGGAGCGGGATAAATGGGTTAATGAAAGGTGACAGCATAGTTAATTAAGTCATCTGGGGTTAGCTCGTTTAGGTGGACTGAGGATGCAGTTTGTTTGTGTTTGTGCAGGCAGAAATCTGCTCATGTCCAATGCAAAAATCCTTTAATCCTCTGTAGATAAATATCCGATAGATACAAGAACGTATAGCAAAAAAACACTGTTTTATTTCTGCATCTAGCTTCAGTTTTGCATAACAATCGTCTAATTAATTCAGTTAATATTTAGCAGCTCAGAGTGAGCATGACTGTGTCAGAACTCTGCAATTCTAATGGATCCCCTCTGGTGGCACTAATCTGATGCTATAAAAAGATACCGAGATTCAATTTAAATTTAAGCCGCAAAACTTTCTCTTTTTTTTTTTTTTTTTTTTTAGTGCAGAAAAGGTGGGACAGTGAGTGGAGTAGTTTTATATACTGAAGATGCTCCTGTTGGGAGTTAAACTGGGAGGGGGGGGGTTAAACGGGGGGTAAATCACGCTGACTGGGGCCGGATGTCCTCTCGTTACCCCCCCGACCACAGAGGGAGTGCGCAGTGCCAGGCCGGGCCAGCAGACGCGCAGCGCACGTACTTTACGCACAGGGGCTGATCGGAGGCAGAGGACCCGGTCGAGGATGCTGCTTACAGCGGCTCAGAGGGGCTGTCTCTGCGGCTTTATCCGTCGGGTTGCAGCGGCTCGGGTGTAAAATGCGCCGGGGCAGAGCGGGTGTGCTGGTCGGCCACGCAGAGCTCGGCTGCTGCTCCTCCTCGTCTCCTCTCCCATTTCTATTCTAGGGACTTTTTTTTTTTTTATTGCGCCGTTATTATTTCCAGGTCAAAATCTCAGTTTCCTGTGCGGCTTGTTTGTACTAAAAATGGCCGGAGATGGCGGCGCTCTGAAGGATATCAATGAGATTAAATCCCAGTTCCGGACCAGGGAGGGCTTCTACAAGCTGCTCACCCTCTCGGACTCGCAGCAGCGGGGCGGGCTGCCGCGGGGTCCGTCCGCCGGAGCCACGCTGGGGCCCGGGGCTGGACCGGGTCCGATCCCCGGTGGAGGGGTCGGGCTGCTGCAGGGGCCCGGGGCCGCCGCCGCCGCCGCCGCCTCTTCCTCCTCCAATGCCGCAGCCAACTCCTCTCCGGCGGGCTTCCTGCCGCCGGTGCGCGTCTCCATGGTCAAGCTGCAGCCCGAGGACCCGGGCGAGGAGTCGGAGCGGGTGTGCTTCAACATCGGCAGGGAGCTGTATTTCTACACGTACACCAACATCAAGAAGGTGAGCCTGCGCCTCCTTCTCCCTGCGCGCTCGGCCAGAATGACAGGATGGATGCTCAGACTTAGCCTAACATGCTAACCTGCTAGTGTGATGCCCCCTCTCTCTCTCTCCATGCTTTTTCTTTAAAGAGAGCCTCTCCATGCACTCCACATTTCACAGTTTGTTATGCAATGCAAAATGGAGCTGCTGATAGACAGTGAGTGGTGCATCGTGCAGACGGATGCTCGGTGTGAGTGGAGGCTACACAGGAGGGCAGGAAGCAGCCTCCATTCACTGCATCTCCACTGGAAAACCATCCGATCTGGAGCCCTCAGTCTCAATGTGACTCTGTGCTAATGATGTGTTTGGAGCCGCTGTAGCTGAACAGATGTGATTTATTTATCTGCAGACGGTTTAAAAGGTCAAGATCACTGAGAAGCAGCTCAGAGGTTCACACGGGAGACGACAGCTCTTTTAAAATATGAATATAATCTTGTGTTCTGAATCATGAAAGGAGAGCTGGACCCGTCTGTTAGCTGCACCACTTGCTTCTTAATGAGGAATGCTAATAACCCATTTAAGAGGAACTGCAGGACAAATGGAAAAAGCAGCTCCTCCTCCTCCTCCTCCTCCTCCTCTTCCTCTATCATGAACCTAAAAGCCTCAGTCACCTTCAGACTCTCAGTTTTGCTCCACAAGTTCGATAAATGCAGCCGATGAGCCAGGAGCTCGTGTTTTGTCCTTTTTTTACTGATGCAGACGTGTGTAGATGCTCTTCTCTTTTTAACAGAGCTCAAACTGTTTCTGCAGGAAATGAAAAACACACTCAGGAGACAGACACAGTGTGAGGAGCCGTGCATTGAGCCGGCATGACGTGCAGTAAATCATACTCCTCATATATTTGAGGGGTTCTCAGGTGTAGAGGTCTGCGATGGCCCCTGTAGCCACGGGGGAAATAATTAAAACGCTTCCCCTGAAATGTCAACGGATTATCAATAAGAATGAATCTGATATGATTCACCTGAACTTAAGCTACTGACACACAGTCAAGAGGAGAACTTAAAGACGACCCCTTCACCTTTTGCAAACTTCTTAGTGTTGCAGATTTAGTTTTAAACTGCTAACTGTCATCCATCAGTCTGTACAGAATAACCCATGATAGCAAAGCAAAAGGGAAGTTTTCCAAATTTATTACACTCACAAACTGAAATCTCTAAGTTGGATTCTCCGTGTTGGGATGTTTCCCTAACCAAGGCTCTTTCTTCTTGGTCACATACTCTCGATGTTTGGTTAAATGTAAAAGGAGTCCTGCTGGTTCAGACTTCTTTCTGTTTCACAATGACTGAGGCCTCCGTCTTGCTGTTAAAACTCCAGAAGTGGTTTCACATCTTTGCTTCGGTTGATGCGTCACCACAGTTTTGTGACGGCTGCTTCCAAAGATGTGAATTGTGAGCAGCTTTCAAACCTGTTGGTTTCCGGTCAAGTTGTAGAAACATCTCAAGAACAATTCAAATAAAAAACCCTCGTACTCGACTAGAATTGAAACTCTAAAAACTATCTAAAAATCTGGAACATCTGGACTTGAAGGGTTTCTTGAAAACATTTCATAGAATCGATCACACGGACAGAAAACTGATTCCTTAGGGTTAGTATCAGGGTTAGTATCAGTCGCTATCAGACTCCTGTCAGGTGAGTTCCACGTGGACAGATATTCCTGATAAACTAACCATTGCTTTTATCCACCAACCTTTTCACATCTAGAGAAGCTACATCTTCTAGAAACCCAACAACTCCAGTCGTCCTTGTACAGTTTGGCTCTTTTGATATCAGGGTTAGACCTGTATGACCGAGAGCCTCCAGTTTTATCCATTATGACTTAGTAAAGTGTTCAACCAGTGAAGGATTCTGAAAATCTGCGAAGCAACTTGAGGGTTTTCGAACTAGACACTGGACAATGCCACATGTCATCTAACCCTTTTAGATGCGTTTAAGTGGCTGTTTCTCAAAAACCTCCACTTCACCAGAGCAGCTGGTCCCGGTTTTTGACCTGGAAAATTATCCTTACTCAGCTGCTCCATCGATTTCTGGTGACTTCCTGCTTTCAACAGGAAGCTCCTCTCAAATAAATTGTCCCAGAAGGACAGAGCACCGGCTGCAGCCTGACAGTCAAATGCACACATAGATCTTTTCACAGCAGATATTCTGGCGTTTCACATCGAGTGGATTCATGCTGGTCTACTGCGACTCTTAATGGAGCAGTTCAGAGGGAAACAAAAGGAGTTTCTCAATCATTGCTCTTTGCAGATATATATAAATATATATATATGAAATGAAAAGTAATTCTTGCTTTTTGTGCCACAAGCACTGTCAGGACAGGACAAGACGTTCAAATATTCAAGCGTAACCTTTAAACGTCCAGACCTTTTGAGTCCGGTTGCAGGTTTTGCTGTGAGGAGTACTTCCTTTCCCCTCCACCTGAACCGTGACAGCGAGGCACTACACTGTGATCCAGAATGACTCCAGCAAACCCTCAGAGAGCAGGTGTGACCTTTCAGCGAGCTGTCAGCGGACAGAACGATAACACGGACACGTTCGTGGCCTTGAAACGCTCCTGCAGCCGGAGCGTTTTCCAGGTCCTCTGTGGTCACCGGGAGACGTCCGTTCTGTTCCCCTTTCATGAGTTTTCTCTGTGAATGACAACAAAAGAATCCACCAACCTGATGTTTACCATTAAAAACGAAAAAAATGAAATGACCCAGAAATGTTGCACAGCAGAAAGTTGTTGTTGGTAGATTTCCCATGGATCCCCCCGGGGGAGGCTGGGCGCCGCTTCAAAGACCTCCGAACGTCCCTGAGACTTGGCCGATGTTTTGCTTGTGCATCATTGTTGTGTTTTTTGCTCGCTGTCGTCCGCAGGCCGTAGACCTCAGTAAACCCATAGACAAGAGGATCTATAAGGGGACCCAGCCGACGTGCCACGACTTCAACCAGTACTCGGCCACGGCGGAGAGCGTGGCCCTCATCGTGGGCTTCTCGGCGGGACAGGTCCAGTATCTGGACCCCATCAAGAAGGAGACCAGTAAACTCTTCAACGAGGAGGTATTTACCTGCCAGCTTTCCCTCCGCATCGTGATATAATCCTGCTGCAACACAGCACAACTCATTTGTCATTCTTCATACTTGTTTTTTTGTGCCCTAGTTTTGGAAGCTGTGATGTTGCCTCGATTTATACGGTAGCTTCAGTCTGTCAGGTTGTTCCTCCTTTGTAGTTTTAGTGTCGTCTGAACTGGTTCTTTCTGTTTAATGGGATTCCCTATTAAATTTAGGAGGCTCTATCTACTCTAACTACTGCACGCTCTGTTGATTTGTGTGTCTGCAGAATCTGTTCACCTCGTTGGGATTCATTCCTGGTTTTCTGTTATGTTTGTTTCTTGGTCTCTGCTGAATTCTTTTCTGCATTTTCATCTCTCAGTAGTTTATATTAAAAAAAAATGTATGAGTGTTTGCTCTCAATAACACTTATAATTTCTTTCCCACATTGACTTTCCTCTTTTTTTCCCTGTCCTCTTCCCCCGACTTTCCTCCGTCCACCTCCTTCCTGTTTTTTCCAGAGGTTGATAGACAAATCTAAGGTGACGTGTCTAAAATGGCTTCCCAAGTCGGAGAACCTGTTCCTGGCGTCCCACGCCAGCGGTCACCTCTACCTCTACAACGTGGACCACCCGTGCGGGACCACAGCTCCGCAGTACTCTCTGCTGCGCCAGGGCGAAGGCTTCGCCGTCTACGCCTGCAAAACCAAGACGCCGCGCAACCCGCTGCTGCGGTGGGCGGTGGGCGAGGGCGGCCTCAACGAGTTCGCGTTCTCCCCCGACGGCGTCCACGTGGCGTGCGTGGGCCAGGACGGCTGCCTGCGGGTCTTCCACTTCGACTCCATGGAGCTGCAGGGCGTGATGAAGAGCTACTTCGGCGGGCTGCTGTGCGTGTCGTGGAGCCCCGACGGGAAATACCTGGCCACGGGAGGGGAGGACGACCTGGTCACCGTCTGGTCGTTTGCGGAGAGCCGCGTGGTGGCGAGAGGCCACGGCCACAAGTCGTGGGTCAACGTGGTGGCGTTTGATCCCTTCACGACTTCCCTGGAGGATGAGGAGCCCATGGAGCTCAGCGGCAGCGAGGAGGACCTCCACCAGGGGGCGCCAAATAACTCCATGCACTTTGGCCGGGTTCGAACAAGCAGCACGTTGTCTCGTCTTTCTCGACACAGCTCTAAAGGCGGCGGCTCGGCGTCGGTCACGTACCGGTTCGGCTCGGTGGGGCAGGACACCCAGTTCTGCCTGTGGGACCTGACCGACGACGTGTTGTACCCACGCCTGCCGCTGTCCCGCGCCTTTACTAACACTTTCGGGCCCTCGCTGTCCAACTCTGGCAGCGGGGTGGTCAACAGCACCTCAGGGGGCGGAGGAAGCGGAGGGGTCGAGGGACACCACCACCCACCCAACACCAACACCGGCACCTCCAACCCGCCAACGCTCCCCTTACCACTTCCCCGCTCCCTGTCACGCTCCAACTCCCTGCCCCACCCCGCCGTGGCAAACGCCTCCAAGGGCCCCGGCGCCTCCGAGGGCAGCGGGGGAGGCGGAGGAGGCGGGGGGAGCGCCGTGGGAGGGAACAGCACCCCGTTCAGCATCGGCCGCTTCGCCACGCTGTCCCTGCAGGAGCGCAAGTCGGACAAGTCCGGCAGCGGCGGGGTGGAGAAGGAGCACAAGCGCTACCACAGCCTGGGCAACATCAGCAAGAGCAACGACAAGATCAACGTGGCGCCGAGGAGCAACCGGCTGGACGCCGCCAAGGTCCTGGGCACCACGCTGTGCCCGCGCATGCACGAGGTGCCGCTGCTGGAGCCGCTGGTCTGCAAGAAGATCGCGCACGAGAGGCTGACGGTGCTGGTGTTCATGGACGACTGCATCATCACGGCCTGTCAGGAGGGGCTCATCTGCACCTGGGCGCGGCCCGGGAAGGCGGTACGTCTTCAAAGCCACACCCCCTAACCTCATCCATCACCTCATTATTCAGTGTTTGGACGTGACGAGGAAGAGGAGCTGATTTAAGTGTATTTGGCTCCTCTTCCTCCACTTAAAAGTCTTCGGTCTGATTGTCCCCGGTGTCTAACGGTCCTTTGTGTCTTCTCTCTTTCTTTCTCTTTCTCTTGTTCAGAATTTGACAGCACAGAACGGGAACTCTCCGAGCGGCACGGTGGTATAGCTGGAGGAGAAGCTTTGCACTCACCCCCCCCTCCCTCCATCCCTCCATCCCTCCATCCATCTCCTCCCTCGTCTGTTGCCGTCTTCTCTCCGTCTTTTCTGCCAACTTTCAAACAAACGTGTCAAACTTGGGGCCAACAACCAGAGACTGTACCGTACCTACTACCACCACAGTATTATTCCCTCAGTATAACCCCCCCGTCCTCACCCCCCTGTCCTCACCCCCTCGTCCTCACCCCCCGTCCATCACTCAGAGGTGGGAAACGCTTCCTGAATCCGACACATTTGAATAAATACTAATACCTGCATATACACGTATAAAATAGACAGAGCAGCTTTTATTCCTGTGATAATCAAGCAGCTAATGCTAACGTCTGCTAGCCTGCTACAGTTTCATGGCCAGAAGTATGTGGACACCTCGTTAGTCTTAATGAAACTTTACAGGAAGAACTTCACCTCATTCAGCACAGTGTGCACCGATCAGGCATAACATTATGACCACTATGCTGTGTAGGTTGTGACTCATCAGAGAACAGACGGAGTCTGAATGAATGAATGAATGTAAGGTCAAAAGTTTCCCAGAAGAACGTTTAATTGTCCTAATGGTTTAGTTCGCCTGTCGGTGGTTTTAATCTTGTGGCTGATCGGTGAAGGATAATAAACCTTCAACCTGATTGAAATTAGTCTCTACTTAACTCTTTTCATAGACAAAATAAATAAATATAGACAGATGTGCTCAAACGTCCCAGAACATAAAAGCATAAACTCGACTTTATCTCAGACCAGGAGTCATTTTACAAGATGAACCAGAGAGAAACTTTACAGGGTCATCAGAAGCTCTTTCTCCACTAGTGTTGAAGATGTTCAGGCGTCCGTGTACTTTTGGCTTAAAACACCTCGGTATCTACAGGCTTCTAGCGTATGACCCGCTCCCTTCAGGTCTGCCTGGTCCGCACATAAAGAAACCTTAAACTTTTAAAGGTCGGTTTTAGTCCGTTCCGCTGGTTTCAGGAAGCGTTTCCCGCCTCGTGCCTCAGTGGGAGTTACATTTACTCCCGTTCCTCCCCCTGTTTCTCTGCATCAGTCGAGTTTCCGTCGCCATGAACCTGACGTGAGGAGGAGTGAGCAGAGGACCAGCCTCGGGTTCCTCCTCCGTCCCTCGTCCCGTTTCCCCCTCATGCATAAAGACACTTGGAGCCACGGCCGTTGTATTTAAGTTATTTATTTTGTCACGAGACTGTGTAGTAATTTATACTGTAAATAATGAAAATACTCTATAAATACAACAAGGACAAGCGCGTCAGGAAACAGTGACCAAGACGAAGCCGGACACATGAAGATTATTAATATATGAAGATCCTTCTATTGTACATAGCAACGCGTTATAAACCGAATGTCTGCTGTTTTAGGGAACTTGAAGATGTCAATGTGTTTTTATTTGGTGTGATAGAGCGTCTCCGGTCTGTGGGTCTGTGGGTTCGTGAGGGTCCGGTGTGACGGGCCTCACAGCTGCACCTGAAAGACTCTGAACATCATTCCCCTCAACATCCTGCAGCATCGCAATGATTAACAACAATAACAACTAACACACACTCTCTCTCTCTCTCGCACATTCCTTAAAAGGCTCACACACACACACACACACACACACACACACACATCCCCTGGTGGTGTAGCATCACATGTAACCGTGTCTTGGACTCCGTTCCTGTTGCACCTGAATTGCCTCTTGCAAGAATTTGCACATTAGAATAAAAAAACCCGGAGTCGCTCCTGAGCCGCCGCCGCGTCCAGAGCTGCAGGTCTGATGTTTGATCTGATGCCTGTGCAGAAACCGGCTTCTCCCACCATCAACACGCTCAGTGCAGAGCGTCCGTACGGAGGATTTAAAGGATGCACACGTTCGATCTGGATTTCTGTGGTTTCACTCACTGAAGCTTCACTGTTTCATTCGTTGCAACTAAAAACTCGTATTATCATCACGTCTGGACCACGGACAGATTAATAAACATCTCAGCCGAGCTAAATAAGTTGATTTATCAATGAGTGCATTGATTAAAACAAAGCACTGGCAACTACTTTAGTAATTATCCACTGTTAAAGTCATTTTTAAGCAAACATTTTAAAATGATGAAGCTCCTCTGAGGCAGAATTATTGTAATAATTCTAAACATGTTTTAATATTTTAAGTAATTTGATCAAATGCAACAAAAGAGCTGAATAAGAACTAAATGTTTTGGTTTTTAAAATGATCTTTCCGATGCAAGATGAAGCACATTTAATAGCTGCACATTCTAACAAACGACGTGTGTTGAAGCTGGAGTCTGCTGATGGATGCATGAAATCGTTTTTTCATTTCAGAGCGACGTCGTGCACCGATAATCCGACTAAATGTCTGACGCTTTCATCCTGGTGTCGGCTGATTTCTCTTTTATTTCCATTTTCACGACACAGATGCTGCAGCAGCTTCAGGCCGTTTTTTTTTTTTTTTTTTCATAATTTTATCAGCGGCGACTGATTTCCTGCAGACATTCATGATTACTTTCCTTCATGTATTCAGACTTCAAGTGTATGATATTTGGTTAAAATGTGTAGTTTATAGAATAGGTTTCAGGGAAAGTTGCAGAAAAAAAAAATCACAGCCACCGACACAGTTTCATCCAGTTGTTTGTTTGTTTGTTTGTGTTGTTGTTGTGTCGCCTTGTCTGACAGTTCGTCCTCTAAACAGCAGCTTCCCGTAGCTACTTGTTCTGTTAGTCCAGGTTCTGCCCTCGTAGAACCTCTTTACATCCCAGCACTCATCTTTGTTGTCATAGCAATAGCACATCCGTGGAGCGCGTCTCGAACGGAGACGTGAGCTTCGGAGTCGCTGTCGGCTTTGAGGCAAAAATTAATGTTTCTCCGCAACGAAAACAAAAAAAAGGAAAGGAAAAAACTTCAGGTCTTAATGTGAAATCAATCAGAGATTTATTCATGTTTAAAGTAAATGAGTTTGCAGCAGAAAGTGAAGCTCTGCTACGACGCTGCATGTTAATTTTTCTGTGTCCGGCTCTTAAATGAAACTGGAGCTGGAGGTGAAATCAAATCTCAAGCAACAGTGGGAGACGTGAAGCTGCTGTCTAGACGTGATCAGGAGGAATAGTTCAACATTTGTTTTTCTGCACAGGAGCCAAAAGTTTGATAGTTTGAAACGTTCAGTTGCTGGATTCAGTTTATTTGACTCGGGAACAAACATGAGAGGATCATTAAAGTGTCTGTGGCTTCTGTCATTCAATCAGCAAACTTCAGATTTAATTTGTTTTAATTTTTAAAACTTGTGACAGGTTTGAAAAAGTCAGAAGTTGCTTCATAAATGTGTTTTTACCACGAGACGAACCTGCAGGTCGAGAGGTCAGAGTCTCAAACAGATGTTGATGATGTGGGTGAAGGAGCAGCTTTACTTCTGCACAACTACAGGGTTGCAACGTGATTTAATCCAAAAACTCACCTCTCACCAGTGTTTGTGTGTGTGCACACACAGAAAGTACAAAAACAAACAACATGGAGCCAAATGGGACAAACAACACATAGAGCCAACGATGCAAACGCCAAAACAAACTGAACGCTGAAGGTTTCGCTCTGCACAGCAACAGTTCAAACGCTCGGCAGCAGGGGAACAAACATCATCACGGATTTTCTTCTGTCTTCATTCTTTAAGTTTTCCTGTCTCTCTGTATGTGTGTGTGTGTATGTGTGTGTGTGTGTGTGTGTGTGTGTGTGTGTGTGTGTGTGCGCGTGCAAGTGTGTGTGCATGTATAAAATATGCAGTTACCAACGAACAGCCACCACACACACACGCGCTTTCACGCAGTCTATGCCTGCTCTGGTGGAACAGCAGAATCACGTCACTGTACTCAGTTTGTAAATGAAGATCTGTTATTAAAACGTCAAAGCTGAAACTGTCCCGGAGTCTGATTGTTGTCAGAGCAACACAAACACACATTTTAATTATTTAAGTCGTGTTATTAAAGTATCACTAACACAAAAGAGGAGGAATGAATGAACTAAGTCACTAAAATAATAATTTTAAAAAAAAATGTCGTATCAATACTTTTATGTTCATTTATTTAAACAAATAAAATACAACCGTTTATATTTTGACCTTGTTTTTAATACTTCTCTTCTTTCCTGTTGTCGCCACCAGAGGGAGCTTCACACACACAAGCGCAAAGTGCAGCTGCGCTACTTATTTAAAGTCCCCGAAGAAGAAAATTACCCCTTCATGTCGCCGACGTGACGTGAGGCGTGGCTTGTGCGCGGTGACGTCAGAGGATGCAGGAGGGTCGTCCACAATACCGAAAACTAGAAAAGCAAAATAAAAGCGCTACGTTCACCCGCTTTGACCCTGAAGTTCATTCTTTCAGCTGCTACTAAACGATCTATGTTGTCAAACGGTTAATATATTGTAGATTAAAAGGTTTTATTTGCGTGTTAAAGATGAATATCGCCTTTGATTTACATTGTGTCTGATTTGTTGTTTAAACATGAATCAATACTTGACATCAAAGTAGTCTGAACTGTGGCTATGTGATGCTAAAATAACATTTAAATATAAAAAATACAGAATACAACCACAATTAATGCACAAAACGTAGGTAACCACTGGATTAAAAAAAAGAAATGCTCACAAACAACTACTAAATAAGTACCACTGCATTACTGCCCATTATTCACAAAGCTGCTTTATATTTTATTTCATTTTTCTCAGTTATTCGTATATACTATATTTGTTTACCTTGTGTCTACAAATAAAAGCATCATAACTTAGTTACCTATTTTATAGTTAGTTTGGGGGTTTGGTGAATCCCTTCAGTAGTTTGTGCAACTCTTATGTCTCATCAAAATATATTTAAACTAGAATACTACACCAAAACTTGAGTGTTGACCACATGTTTATTATTAGAGATCTTATCTTTCACGTGAAGAGGAAGTCTCCTGAGCTTTTATTTTGAAACACGAAGCGGAAGCAGCGTGTGTGTTGCCGGTGTTAAACTTGACGTCCGCTCTGGTTTGGTATTTACTGTCTTCTCTGTCCAGAATAAACAAGAGAAAAGAAGAACAGCTGCTCAGACGGAACATGGAGAAGAAAGAGGGGACGGCTACGGCCAAACGGTGAGAAGCATTTTTTTTTATAAAACAACGCGTGTGATGTCTCCTGAATATTTATTATCTTTTATTGTTTGTCTGCTGCAACTTTCCGACACGAGTCCCAGAGAGAGAGAGAGACATGAAAGCTGCAAACTGAGGGGAAACAACAGCAGCTCTGCAGCTCTGCTTTTATTCTCAAATCATTTCTCTCTGCACGGGCTTTTAATCTGAAATCTCGTATCAGCTGCGCGTTTAATTGATCCGTCGGTGATGAAGTAAACATGTGTTGTGGGTAGATGTGAATGGTTGAGGCTTCAGTTGTGTGTGTTTGTGTGTGTGAGTCTTTGTTCACTATAACAGATGGATCCAAGGTGACCCCTTTTTTTAATGTTATGTTGCGTTCACTGGTTGTTTGTGACTTTTAACATTTGGTCTGGATTTTAAATTAGAGCACAGAGGAGTAGTAGTGAAAAATAAATAATAATAAAAGCTGCACAGATGTGGTTTCTATTAGGGTTAGGAGTTGATGTTTGCATATTATAAAAAAAAAAAAAAAATGTTGTTGGCTTATACTTAACGGACTAAAAAAGAAAAGCAGAACTTCCTGTTTTCCCCCCCAAGGTGTTTTGACCCATATTTAATCCACAGCCTGCAGTGTCTGCAGTGAGCTGGGAATAGCCGTGGGTGTGGACTCCTATTGTGTTTGTCCTCGCCGAGGGGGCAGCATGTCCAGGACCTGACATGACCCACGCTGCACAGCTCAGCTCAGCTCAGCTCAGCTCAGCTCAGTCACACGACAACAACATTTATCACCTCCATTCACATTAGTCTGTACTCAGATGTCCTTGTGGGGGTGTGATCGAGTCACGTGAGAGCTGGAAGTTAATAAACGAGTGGGGCAAACAAACAAGGCCTCTCAGGAGGAATGTGTAAAGCTCTGAACCGCTGTGGCGAAGCCCATATAAGCTGAGAGAAGTGATCAGAACACAGCAGCAATCTTCAACCGACCGAGGAGGAACTGGGATTAAACGTCAGGAATGTAAATGAGGTGAAACTGAAGCCGGTGTGTGTTGGTTCTTGTGCGCGCTGTCCTTACGTTACCCCCACACTGCAGGCGTTCAGGCCAAGTAGTGACGCCTGTGAAAACATTGCAGGCTCTTCCATAAATGTGCAGCTTCTTAAAGAGCCCAAACCTTCACGAGTCCTTCACGCCTCTGAGACGCTGTAAAACTTTACGACCTGGTGTGTTTGCTGTTTGCCAAGACGAGGAAGTTTTGTGTTTTGAAGAAGAGCGGGGGCGGTTTAATCAGTTCATGGGTGGCCGTAAAGTTAGTTTACACAAAGCAATTCAAACGCATCCAAGAGCCGATGTGAGTGTGAAGTTGTTTAAATTTGAGGTTAAAAGTTGTGTTTTTGCAGCGAGTTGTGTTGAAACTTGTTTCAACGGCTCCTTCCAACACAAACAAGTCCGAGCTTCATTTGTTTTTCAGAGCCTGCAGCCAGGTGGCCAAGGGACAACGTCCTGGTCCTCGCTTCTTTTCAGGGCCTTTTTTGTGAGAGTTCAGTCCTGGTTTCAGGTTCAGGTTGTGGGTGGTGCGTGGTTGCGTGTTTTTGTCCTTGCAGCTTTCACTTTAACAGCCTGTGACGTCGTGAGTGTATCAGCTGCTGAGGACGTTGTGTTCTAACTCTACTAGGTCAGTTTGCTGGTTACTGTACACACTGTATTTACTGTCTCGAGTTGATTAGGGAGGGAGGGAGGAGGGTTGTCCCTCACTGTGTTTTCCTGACACTTCACAGAGCACGATCAGGCCTTTGTGCGTTCACCCAGCACAAACACACACACACACACAGATATTGAGCAATAAGAAGTAGCCGCCAACATGCTCTCTGGCCGAGGACACTGTGTTCTCTGAGGTTCCTACCAGCTGTGTGATTGTAGGAGCCTATTATAGGAACAGTAGTTGTGGCATTTAGACGCATTTACCTGCACCATGTTGCTGCTAATTAGTTCATCACAGAAACACAAACCAGGGCTGATTGTTTTTCTTTCCCTGGTGATAAGCAGATTGTTATTGCCTTGAGTTTTACAGTGCGTCCTGTGCATAGACTGTATATAAATATGCACGATGCATTCCATCTTCCTGTAATTTGCCAAACTGATGCTACTTTTTTGGGGATACGAGCTGCGCTATCTCACGACTCTGAGTACGAGGATGGAGCCGCGATATCGGCGTAGATGCACCTCGTTAACGCAAATATTAGCAGCAGATATTAAATGCATCGGACACTTAGTTCCATGTTGTTATAACTTAACCTCCTGAAACCTGAGTTTTTATTTGTTATGTGTTTTTAATTTCTCCAAGGACCTAAGGAGTGTATAAACTAAGCATCATCTTTGAGCAGGACATTTAATCCCAATGTCCTCAAATGGGTACTTGCTAATTAGCGACGCTGTAGCATGTTCAGTCAAACTAGAGACATAAATAAGCATAAATAGACAATTAAAAATAAAAATAATTATTTTTACACTGACTGTGTGTTATATAAGGGTGTATTGACCCTTTGCTTATTTAATTCAGAATAAAATTCAGTTGTTGTAAAACTGCAAAATTACAGCAATAGTTTCCATCACGTGGCAGAAATTTCCACATAGATTTGAACAAGTTGAACTTATTTTTCCTTCCCATCTCGTTTCTTTTCTCTTTCAATCATCTGTCTCGGCCACTTAAGTTCCCCTCTGAGGGGCCGCGACCCCAAACATTCCCAGTTCACCCCCTCAGGATTCGACTCTGCTGGTGTGATTCTCAGGTTTTTGTTGGTGTGGGATCATTTGGTCACATTCCTCAGCAGCAGTTTGAAGCAGAAACGTGATGAAGTTGGATATTATCTCATTTTAACGCTCGATATGTGTGTGTTTGTTTGTTTGTTTGTGGTGGAACTGGTTAACGTTTGTCAGAAAAATCAATTTGACATGAGCTGCTGTGTCACATGTATGTCGACTGTCATAGAGCATAAAATAAAACATGAGGGCTGTTTCATTCACTGTTTTTATTCACTTGACACGTTTTTTTTTGTTTGTTTTGTTTTTTTTTCTGCATACCAGCACTTCCTGCCCTTTGTACATTCAGTTCCTTGTATATGGGGCAAAAAGGAAACTTGTCTGCAAAGTTGTAACAAACATTGCTTTAATCATGTGTAATGAAGAAAGGAGGATTAGAAGGCAGTGGGTGGTTTAAAGCAGAGGAAATCTCAAGCTGCACAAACATCTCTGCAAGACGTGACATATTGAGGGCAAACGCTGACCGTCGGTGCTTTTTATTCGTCCGTGCTCTCTAATCTAAACTCTGGTGATAAACAAACTCCCTCCACATGCAGTGAAACAGTGACGTCCTGCTTCCCTCCGAGTGCTGAGCGTGACTTCAGGACGTTAATCTTTCATCACGATGTTCCCAGAGAGGAGAACTTGGCTGCAGTCAGACGTTTGTACCAGTGTTCGTGTCTGTTTGTGTTCTCTAACCTTTGTGTACGAGCCGCCATGTGGATGTCGTAATAGCTTCGCTCTTGTTTATTGGCACGTGAGAAGAAGCTTTCTGGAAATTGCGTCGTCAGAGCTAATGAAGTGGTAATTAATTCATCTGTTCTCACAGGCTGCAGGTGGATCAATTGTTTGTGTCGATGACGAAGCAGCGAGGGTGTGTCTGCAGGAGCACAACTGATCAGCATTTTACTCCTTAATGTAAAAGACTTTACTGAACTCCAAACCTGCATTTAAGACTTTTAATTAATTAAAAGTGTGTGAGTGTAATCAGATAAATATACTTAAAATAAATACTTCTGCTTTTACCCCTGAGACCTGGCGTCCTTGTATGGGGACATGATTATTTATATTTGTAGCAGCTTATTCTGCTTCATTTAGTCTTCTTTCTGTCTTTGCAGAAGCAACGTTCGTTATTAAAATAATCAGTTTCATATTTTGTTACAGATTGGTGACTTTATTGTAACATACAGTGAAATAATCCCTGTGTCTAAAAATTAGGACACATATATTTCTATACGTCTTAAATCCTGCTGATCCCAAATACTTTTAAGATAATTAAGAATCATACCAAACAAAAGCTCAGGTCTCAGGTTAAAGCATTTTTCTATAGTTGTAGTTGAAGTGGGACAGTGTTGAGCAGGACTAGTTATTATTTTCAGGATGAATTATCTTTTATAGTCACACAGCTCTGATTATCAGTTTTATATCATGTTTGTGAGAACTACTCAGAGTAATTAGAGTAAATATACTTTTTATGGCAGTTATATTTTATGTCGTGTCTAATTTGTCTTCTCTGTTCTTGTAAAGCATCCTTAAGTGTCTTTATATTATTATGATTTTTTAGTATTATTTTTTATTTGAATATTTACTTTTTCGTTAGATTTCTACTCCACTACATTTATTTTAGTTTATTTTGCAAAATAATTTTCAAAAAGGATCTAAGTACTAGTGGGAATTCATTACAAAGTAGAGCATGAACTTTAACTCTGTTTGATTATTTACTGTTATAAACACAGTAGTGATGGTTCACGTTATATTTCTCTTATATCTAAACGTGTTTAATCTTTCATCTGCTTTTTAAATATGATTATTTAGAAATATGTCATGATTATCTGGATCCTCTCTGTCTTAGTGTCTTTAAGGAGGCAGAAGTTCATCCCGTCTGCTTCTAATCTGATGTGTGTTCAACAAGCACACGAGTGAAACCAGCTTGTCTCTTGTCAGCACATGTCTTAGTTGGACGGAGAGGGAAGAAAAGACGGGGAGGGGAGGGAGGGAGGGAGGGACGAGAGGGGAGGACAGATCTGGACATTTTCCCAGTGGCTGAAAAATAAGAAACATTCTGTTCCCTCCAGTTTTGGACGTTTCTCCCTATTTTTACCATCATTAGTTTTAATAAAAATATCCAGGAATGTTTAACGGAGCTGAACTCTGTGGTCACGAAGAGATGGAGACGTCCACAACACCAGAGCTCGACTAGAGGAGGGCTACACCCATCACCCATCACCCCATAGCACACACACAAAAAGGCTTCAGGAACAACTCACAAAAACAAAGTGTTGACCTGGTTCTCTGAATTCACACTGAAAGACTGAACCCGTTTATAGTTCTGTGTTTAATTAAAACTGAACCAGGGGAGAGATGCATTGTGGGGAATGAACTGACAGGGAAGTAAATGTTCAAGAGTGAGATACGATCTTTATTTTTTTTATTCTTTGCTGATTCTTGTCTCCTCACTGACGTCTTACTTTCTTCCTCTTGGTCCTATTTTGACTCTCATATTTACTCCCCCCTCTTTTCCCACATGTCCTCCATTCCTCCCTCCCACACACCATTTTCTTATCTTATTCTTTCCATCTCTTTATGCTTGCTAAATTCCCTGTCCTTTTTTTTTGTCTCCTTCTCGTCCAGGACCAGTTCGGAGCAGAGGAAGCTTCGTTCCCGTGATGCGGCCAGGTGTAGGCGGAGTCAGGAGACGGAGGTGTTTTACGAGCTCGCCCACACCCTGCCACTCCCACGGCGAGTCGCCACCCACATGGACAAAGCCGCCATCATGAGAGTGACCCTCAGCTTCCTGAGGATGAACCGCCTCCTGCGACCCGGTAAGAAGCTGCTTGACTGAAGCTTTAATCAGATGAAAATTCATCAAACTCAAAACAGTCTTAAGTCCTTTTTCTTTAGTCTCAAGCCTCCTTCGCCTTCATCTTCCCTTTTATGATGGATAGAAACTCACAAGCAGCTGTTGTTTCCCTTCAAGTGTGGGAACAGAATAATGAACTTATCAATAATGAAAGGATGAAGCTGAATTTATTCTGGTGAGATGAAAAATGCTGCAGGACGTGAGCGTCCGAGAATTGATTCAGTGAAGGGAAATAAGAAATAATTCACCTGACTCAGCTGTATTTTATGCTGTGACTGAGTGAAATAGAAGGTGGGAGGGAAACTCAAATATTTATGTTCATCTAAATTCCACTAGGCGCAGTCGCTGAGTTAAAGAAATATGTACGGGATGTTTTAACTGTCCGCTGTAATAACGTCCTGACACTTTTACGACAGATGGAGAACAGAAAGAGGAGGAGGACGAAGATCCGATGGACTCTTTCTATCCTCAGGCGCTGGCCGGCTTCATCATGGTGATGACGGAGGAGGGAGACATGATCTACCTGACGGAAAACGTCAACAAACACATCGGCATCACACAGGTGACACATTTATTCCTCTAATAATCAGAATAAAACGCCTCGTGTAGCCACGGATTTTAAATAACCAGATGTAGAGTAAACCTTTAATAACCTGGTAGACTGTTGATGCACTGGTTTCTCTCTGATTCCTCTCTGAGCATCTCGGCTCCACATGACAGAAACATGGACGTAGAAAAAAGATGAACTAAGTTGGAGACATCTTAGTTCTTCTTCTCCTCCTCTAGACATTCAGGGCTGAATATAAAGTTTGGAGAATTGTAAAAAGTTAAGTTAGAATCTCTAATTAGAAGGATTCAGTGCGTCACCAGATGTAAATTAGCCTGGAAATCGGCCCAACTTTCCAGCTTTCTAAGTTTTTTGCACTGGAAAGTTTGTTTGGCTTTGTTTCTTTAAAACAACAAAATTTCTGTTGTTTACACAAAACCATGAATGCCTACTTTTTCTAAAACAAGATTTGCAGGAGAAATTGATAAAGAATCAGATCAATAATGGCACCGGTATCAATAAAAAGCCATGTTAACCAACCAGCTATTCAGATTGAAGTCCTCATAGGCTCCTCCCACTGCAGCACACACACTAAGCATTGTGGGTAATGTGAGAGACAGAAAACTAGAAGCACTTTTCTTATTATTTTTTTAGATGTCGGCCAGGATCACACCCTTCATTCAGCTTTCACCCACACACAGTCACACTGCGATTATTAGCATCTGGGAGCTCACTTAGCATTTCCACTTTGCCACATTAACCACACCTACTTCCAATTTCTGACCAAACATAGAATAATACCAGGATACGACATGAGAAAAAAGTTCTGCCCGGTTGATATGAAGAATTCACGTAATTTTCTCATCCTACCTCGTGGCTCCAGGTTTTACTACACCAGCTGTGTGCTTTAATTAGCCGCTTTTTTACTGTAAGCCTCCGGGACGGATTGTGTGTAACCTGAGCAGGATGGAGGAGCCATTCCTTAACGTCTATTATTAGTTCTGTTTATGGTTGAAACACAGCTTGCTTACACGAGAGGACAGAACCACACAGTGACATGTACTGTCCTGCTGGTTTACCTGCTGAGGATTTAATCCTGTCTAGTTTGTTCAGGCTCCAAAAAAAAACTACCAAACCTGAAACAATGGAAATGGGATGTGGATAGTTTTTATTAGCAACATCTGTACAGACATGTATGAAGTACTGGAGACTCAGACTTGAGTAAAAGTACAACTACTATCAAAAAAGTCACTAGAGTAGAAGTTGAAGAGTTCTTTAAGCACCACACTTCAGTGGAAGTACTAAAGTATTCAAAATTACTAGTACTAAAGGACTGCAAGTAGTTTACTTTAATATGCACTACTCGAGTACTGAAACTAAAAGTACTAAGTATTGTGTTATGTAAAAGTTTGAATATCATGCTAGGCCCATGAGTAGGCTATTCATTCACAAAATGCTACATGAAATACGACTTGAACGATGAAAACAAAACGTAAAGTATAAAATTGCCTGTTATTGACTATGTTGAACTTTGATGTAAACTGACGTAAACAAAACTTTACAAAGAGCTCCCAGTACTGAGGCCAAACACAGCTAACAAGCTAACTAGCGCGAACTCGCTAGCAAGCTAATATTAAGCTAACTAACGTTAGTTAGCAATGACATTAGCCACAAGTAATCTTGCTAGCTGGACGTTAGCTAGCTATCGCTATAGCTTTAGCATATTCTAGCCATACCCTGGAAGAGACGTATGTAGCTTGTTTATTTTCTTGAGATTTACACTCCAGGTAAATGTAAGTGGATCAAACATTGTGGATCCACTTAAGGCTTCACTCCTGTTGGGAAGAACTCAACCACCACCAGCCAAACTCTGATTTACCGCTTCACCGTTTAGCTTTTAGCCGAGATCGGCAGCTTAATCGGGACCTTGTTTACATAGTAACGGTTGCTAGGATATATGATTGGACGATGACTGTTTGGGGGCGGGGCTTTACGAAAGGTCCAATGGTAGCGAGTAACATTAAATATGTATCAGAGTAAAAGTATTAAACTCATCGAAAATATGTAGTGAAGTAAATGCAAACTGATTAAAAAAACAACGAAGAACAGATACAACTTTAACCAAAACACGTTATTTTTTACACAAAGTAAAAACATTTTAATTTCCAGCCTCATTGTTGCATCAGTTAATTTATCTCTGACATGTTTTTTTTTATTATCATTATTTATTATTATTTCTCCACAGCTGGAGCTGCTGGGTCAGAGTATTTATGACTTTGTGCATCCATGCGATCAGGAGGAGCTGAGAGACCTGCTGACTCCACGCCCAGGTCAGACATGTTATTTATTATCACAATGAAGCTGTTTAAAGAAGATTTCCTGTTAAAACCATAAAGCAGCGCTAACAAACACACCCTCTGCCTTTGGCTAAAACAGGATTTAATCATGTGAGAATAACATCAGCTCATCTGCCTTGTGTCCAGAGTTTAAACTTTATCGTAAAGTTATTTCAAACTAATTATTCCTGAGGCGTCATCATTAAAAAAAGAAATTGTTATTGTATTGTTTTCAGGTGTGAATAAAAAATCGCAGACAGAGCAGTTGACTGAGAGGAATTTCTTCCTGCGAATGAAGAGCACCCTGACCAGCAGGGGGCGCACCGTCAACATCAAGTCTGCTACCTGGAAGGTGTGCTAGCACGCAAACATGCTTATTTATATATATATATAGGTCATACGCAGCATAACATCTCAACTATAGGCTTATAGTATGTGCCTATCTTATATAATCAATCCAAGCGAATATCTACAGAAAAATACAAAAGTCAAATAAACTATATAAATATAGAAAAAAGAAAAAACAAAATCAGTTGCTACAACATCTGAGCTATATCACTTCAAATTCTATTCCCTTTCCTTATAATCTTCAACCATCTTACAATGTATTAAATTTGTTTTTTCTTTATATATTTCAAAAATAAGGTGCCCTCTTAAATATCTTCCCACTCTTAATTTGAAAAAATGTTGAACACAATCAGCTTTTATTTTATATTTTTAATTGAACTATACCTAAGAAATTTAATGTGCCACCTTCAATAATAATCAATTAGTTGGTTCTGAATAACCCACTTTATTTGTTACCTGTTTAGCTCTTTTATTGTGGTTTAATTATGTGATGTAAATTTGATTTATAAACAGTTCCCCCATTATCTACCCAGTTATGTGGCGCATCAGAATCAGAGTAGACTTTATTGCCAAATGTGTTTGTACATACAAGGAATTTGCCTTGGTGTTTTGTTGCATGGAAGAAATATGTATATATATATATATACACACACATACATATAATGTGCCACTGTTATGTTCTATATGTGGTTTCCAACCAAGTTTGTGATCTATTAATTAATTAATTCTATTATTAATTCATTTCCACTCCACTTAAATGTAATTTCTCTTCTTTTTCCTTCAGGTCCTCCACTGCACAGGTCACATCCGTCCTTTCGGTGGCGTCTCCACGTCGCCTCCTGCCGACCGAGTGATGACGCTCCTGTGTGAGCCCGTTCCTCACCCGTCCAGCGTCGAGTTCCCCCTGGACACCTGCACCTTCCTCACCCGCCACAGCATGGACCTGCGCTTCACCCACTGCGAGGGCAGGTAACACCGACCTCACATCACAGACAGAGAGAGAATAGAAATAGAAATATGAGAGTCTATCTCTAACAGTTTTCTTCTTCCGCCTTTTCCGTCTCCAGGGTTACCGAGTTGGTCGGATACAAACCTGACGATCTGATTGGACGCTCGGCCTACGGGTTTCATCACGCGCTCGACTCTGATCACATCAACAAGAGTCTGCACACGTGTGAGTTTCAGTGTTTTACATGCATGGAAGGAAGGAGTCAGTATCTTCACTACAGATGATTAGAAGCTGATTTCGATGCACCGTCCCAGTGCTTTGTGTTGTGGTGCTAAACCAAAATCACCTAATATCAGCTGTCAAACCAAACTATGTCAAACCACATGTTAACGTGGTGGCATCATCATTTATATACGGGGATATATACAGTATAATATATACAGGTATTTTTCAAAATTATGATTTTCTTTTTCATACATAATCACACGTTAACCATTTTTGTCGAAATCAGAGGTGAATTACAGTAAAAGCAATAAAAGTTTTAAACGTTAAAGACGGAGGCCTCAGGTTTTTTCTAATTTTAAATATTCTGCAGCCTGTCTAGAGAATAAACATCTCAAACTGAAATCATCATTTAGTCCAGCAGGTGTCGTTGTGTTTAGAGATGAAATACAATACATTTCTCTCTGAGGACGTATTTTGGGAGATCGACGTTACTTGTTCATGTCCAGTAAAGTTCAGGGCGGCTGGAGAGTCATGCTGGGCTTCATGCTTGTATCTGTGGCTCATTCCATGGCTGTTGTTTTGTGTTTTGTTTCCACAAGCTGATGCTGTTTTGCAGTTTCTGGCTGTTTTATGGGGAATTTCTTTGCAGTATGTTTCCAGCCACACACAGAAATGGGCGTCATTGTTCTGTTCCTTTTTTATTTAACTAGTTTTTTATTTATTTTCTTTACAGTGCAGAGAAAAGCACCAAGTATCAGTATTGTTACTGCATGTATGACGCTAACATACACATCCTTTATCAAACTCAAAGTACAAAATTACAACGGTTCTATCACAGTATTAATGTAAAGTGCATATTGCAACTCAAATCAATGGCATCCAGCAAAAACATAAATAGATACAGGATTATGTCCAACTCTCCACATCCTGTCAGTAGCAAATAAACCTCTAACATGAATTAGTCAGACTGCAGAATCTTTGCTATGTTACTGTTTTTTTTTATAAAAACATTGAATGGTTTCCATGCACACCCATTTTATCTTTTAAGATATGAGTTTTTCTCTCTGTTGACACACAATGAGTCACTGCTCTTGGTTTTGTGGAAAGTAAACAAGAGGCCAAACGTTTAGAAGCAACTGGAAGTTTCTGTTTTTAATGCCTTCCTTAAAAACCAGCATGAGTTCTGTGTACGTTTAGATGTATTTACTGCACGATCAGACTTCGCTTTTTTCCCTCAGTTTACCTTTAGGTGTACATTGATGTTACCAGAACATTGCTGAATAAATGTGAGTAAAAGAAAAGAAGGAGGGTTTAGATTTAGGGTTGAGAGTCACAACTTCAGTGCAAAAGTAAAAAAAATCAAATTACAGCTTTGATTATTTACTTTAACTCTTTGGCTTTTGAGAGTCTGCATACGAATTCCTCCTATATGTCATGATTGAAGTAAGAAAAACTAAGTAAGTTACTCTTTCTATAATAATCATGTTTATTTTGATGCAAAAAATACCAATGAAACTCTGATCTTTCATGTACAAATGTGATGTTGCTTCCAGACGTTTGTGCTACATGTGATCAAATAAGATGGACGATGGGTCGGTTTTCTTCTCCTTAATCATCTGTTTCTCTGTTTCCCAAACCGTGCAGTGTTGTCCAAAGGTCAGGTGAGCACCAGCCACTACCGCTTCCTGGCGAACAGCGGCGGCTTCGTGTGGGCCGAGACCCAAGCGACCGTCCTCTACAGCAGCAAGACGTCGCAGCCGGAGGCCGTCGTCTGCCTCAACTTCATCCTCAGGTGCTTCATCGAGCAGCAGGGAGGCGACGATGTGAACAGAGCCGGGGACACAGGCTTTAACGTCTTCCTCCTCTTTTATCTGCAGCGCCGTGGAGCAGCCGGACGTCGTCTTCTCCGTGGAGCAGACGCGCTGCGGCCGCCTGAATAAAGACGAACCCCGCTCGCCGGTGCCTGCAGCAGAGGATTGTGGGACTTCAGAGTCTGACAGCGCGGCTGAAGATGATGCAGATTCGACTCCCGGCGACGCTGCCGATCTCTTCCTGAAGCTGAGCGAGAAGCCGGAGGAGCTGCTCCAGTTGGCTCCTGATGCCGGAGACGCCGACGTTCCTCTGACGGGAGGTGAGACGGACAGAAGTCGCCTCCCCCGGTTATTTATCCGCCGCTCGTCTCGTCGTCTGATGTCACCTCTGAACTTTTTTGCGCTTTTGTGTCCGTCAGGTTTTGTCGAGCTGTCGTTCGCCAGCCCCTCGAATCCGTCCAGTCCGGACTCTCTGCCGGAACATCCTCAGGATCTGTGCACTCCGGTGCTGAGACAGCTCCTCTCACCCATCTTCAACCCCATCACTCCTCCTCCATCGTCACCGTCATCATCATCACCACCACCGGCCTCCTCACCTGAGCCACTGCCGGTAAATACAAGACAGTAGAAATGCATCACGAGACACTTAAATCAGTACAAAGGTGCGACAATTAAAATCAGAAACACATGCAAGCATTCGTTTGTTTATTCGTATCATTCTTTTAGTTATTTTAAGAATTTTTTTATTTATTTATTTGTTAAGATAGAATATAATTTCTCTTTTAAGAAGAGGACATGTGCATTGTATTGCGCTACCTCCAAAAAAATAAAAAAGGGATTCTCTTTAATTTGTTAAATATATTTTGTAGTTTTTATATATGTAAATAAGTTTTTTTTAAATCAAACTTTATTTATGTAGCGTTTTTCATGCATGAAAGATGCAACACAAAGTGTTTTATATTAAAAAGAAACACCCCCATAATCCAGACCCTCATTCATGCACAAACATAGCACATAGCATAGCATAGCATAGCATAGCATAGCATAGCATACCGCCCACCCCACCCTAACCCACTCCTAAGATAAAATACAATACGCATTATGCATTAAATATGCATTTATTGCATAGTTTGTGTTTTGAAGTTACCTCTGAGAAACAATTAAAAGAGTTTTATTCCTAATTTGTCTGCAAAGTCATTCTGTTCAAAAATAAATAAATGTTACATTCTAGTTACCGTCTCATCTTTATATTTTATTTCCTCTTCAGAGCCCTGATGAGGAGGTGATGGACACCAGTGAGGTGGAAAAGTTCTTTGCTCTTTGGCCTGAAGATGCAGAAAAGAAAGGAGAAGCTCCAGAGGTAGAGACGTTTTTTTCAAAGAAAACGGACGTCCCTGAAAGTTTCAGTGTCTTTAATCTCTTTTTTTTTTTTTTTACTTCCTCAGGACATAGAGGGGATGGACTTGGACATGTTGGCTCCTTACATCTCCATGGACGATGACTTCCAGCTGACCTTCCTCAGCAGTTTGCCAGAAGCAGCCGACAACCCTCCGGCCTGTTCGTCTGAACCCGCGGCTGTGGCGCCTCCAGCGACAGCGAGCAGGAAACGGTGAGAGGCTGCGGCTCACGCTGAGGACTCGGTTCACGTAAATGTTAGAAGTGAGGACGTCTCTGATGTAGAGTGGACCCCGAGGACGACGGCTGTTATTTTTATCCTTGTCCTTCAATCATACTTGTGTTCAGTCCTGATATATCTAACGTTGCAAACATCAAAATCTGGTAAAGCACACATGAATTCAGCAGCTTGTCTGTCAAGTTGCAGATTTTTTTTTAGTAAATGTTAATTTCGTAATAAAAAACAGCTTTGGGGGAAATTTTAAGAAATTGAGATCTGATGTTTGTCCAGAGGGTGGCGCCAGAGGAGAGCCGTATATTAGAGAGAGTCTGTGCAACTCAAATCATGGCGCCATGTTTGCTACATCAGAGGTTAGATTCTACAGTGTAAACCTATGAGGCGGATTATGGACTATGTTAAAATAAATGTCTAATTTTCACCATTAACGCTCCTATAAATGTTATTACCAACGTCTGTCAATATGTCAAAGGTCCTCACTTAAATATCCCAGTGTCTACTTACTTTAAATATCTTAAATACATCAGTCATGGAGCTGTGTTTACCTTCTCCTCAGTCTCCGTGTTCATCCATCACCGTTAAAAGGCTGAAATTACTCAGAAAAATTATAAATACTCAGAAATAGTGAAAAAATAAACTAGTCTTGCTGTTATTTGGTATTATCATTATAGCATTAGCATGCTAGCCATAATAACTGAGTAGTAACTAAGCTACTAGCTGCTATTTTTCTAAGCCTTTAGTCCAGATAACTAGCTAGCATGAGGCTAACTTCAAACTTCATATATATTATCTGAATGGTGACTGTGTCAGGACATATTAGAGTTATTCATGCTCAGGTCACCTGTTCATTAATGCTTATGTGTCGTACAGTAAATAAGTTGAAGAGCGCGACTCTACATAAAATGTGAATATTAAACCCTGACTGATCTGCAGGTTTTATAATCTCTGTCCTTCTCTCGTTCAGCACCCACAACCCAGATGAAGAGATGCCATCTCAGCTGATGATTCAGGACAAAAGACAGAAACAAGATCCTTCCTCAATAGAAGAGGAACTTCTTCTCACCCACAGATTGTCGGTGAGCGGAAGAAGAGACTACACAAAATAGCTGAAGGAATTTCCCCTCTGAGTCTCGACTTTTCTTACAGAATCTGCGAGTAGATAATTTTTTTTTAAAAATTTGGCTGGTTTCAAACAGATGAGTTAAATACTAACAGAGCACAGGCTGATTATTAATCATCAGGCTTTCATCCAAACCCTGTTACACACTTTCTAAATGTCAGGAAAAAAAACACAACATCAGTGGAGAATGAGATACAGATTTTTAAATATTTAACGTGTTGTTCATTCTTTTTAAACTCCCATGTTCAGCGTTGTCTGGAGGAAACCGACCAATCAGATCTGGTCTTGAAGCCGAGCTCGGGGGGACGGAGTCAGCTGCTCACGGACCGAGACCCTGTTTTGGGCGGCATCCAGGGACTGTGTGATACTGCAGGTAAGATTAAAACACACACACACACACACACACACACACACAGAAAATAAGAAAATAATAACAACAGACATTGGACCTCGCTTGACTTGTCTCCCTCTAGTTGACATGTTATAGAACTTCAACTTCAATTGTTTTTAAACAAATGTCAAGATTTTTATTTGCAGAATAAAACTAAAGCATGTGAACAACACAGATCAGCCACAACATTATGACCAGGGAAAGTGAATAACATTTAAAGTATCTTGTGACAATTCAGTGTTTCTGCCGGTGAAACTTTTGGACCTGACATTCAATCGTATGGATGTTACTTAGACACGTAGCAGCCACCTAGACCAGACCATAGCAGTGACACAGAATGCAGCACAGATACAAAAACGCTTTAGGAACAACTAAAAAAAAAACATGATGAACAGCACAAGGTGTTGACCTGGCCTCTAGATCCCAGACTGATATGAAGTCTGCCCTGAGAGGCCTCTCATGAGTGAGAGGTGGTCATAATGTTATGCCTGATCGGCGTGCACATCTGTTAGAGGAGCAGCAGTGATCATTTGGTAGCTCTTTGACAGCCAGCGAATACAGATTTATTTTCCTTTGACTGAGGTTCAAGCACAATTTTTATCATACCTGTTTATAAATATCCATTATTATTTTCAGTTTGCATTCAGTATTAAGCTATTTAAATAATGCACAGGTTCAAATATTCATTTTTTTATTTTGTGCAACAGTCGGGTGCCGGTAACGTCTTCTGCCTCCATTTATTCCTTTATTAAAATATGTCGCATTCACGTAAATGTGAATTTTAAAATATATATATATATATATATATATATACATATATAAAAACTATGTCCAACCAACCAAAGGTTTTGTGACCTGTGTGATTATACTATTATTTATTAGATTATAGTCTGACCTGGATAATCTCCACATACACACGTTCAGTCACGATATATCAAAGAAATCTGTCATCAAAGCCGTTCAGATGTGAACTCAGTCTCGGTTCGTGTCTCTTTCAGCTCTGATGAGGGACATATTCATGAACCGCCCCCCTGACCTCTCCCCGCCCCTCTCACCGATGACCTGAAGGAGTTCCCACCAACCAGTCGAGAGTGAAGCCGGATCCGTCTGCTAAAAAAACGCTAACCCGAGCGCCCACACACAGACGCAAACACACACCGCAAACAAACGTACAAAATTCAGCCTCACGCCCACGGCACGAACACGCAGCGAAGCCCGACGCGACCCCGCTGTTTGTAGCTGAACCGGGACGGCCTCTTATGTCGGCTTTTCTCATCAAATATCTCTCACTGTGAAACCAAGAGCTGCTGACCTGTTGTAGATCAGAACAAGTTTGTAAAGGTGTTGTTAAGATTTGCTTTTGCTTAACCTTTAACCTTCACTTACACTTAGCAATTTTCAAGTGTTTCCAGTGTGTAGGATTGAGTCTCACAAGTAGCTCCTTCTTTTCCAAACACGAAGGAGAGTCGAGCTGAAACCTTAAAATATCCACAACTAAAATGTGGAAATGGAAATAATTACAGTTTCAAATTCTTTTTATACAGTTAGTGAGGAAAACTCAGGCTATTACAGAAACATGATCAGCTCTGATATAAATAGATATAAATGGTTTATTCTAATCTAAAAAAATACACAACAGATTAAAACCTTATTCCATTTCTGTTTGTGGTTTCGCCCTGAATCCTACACACTTACATTAAACACCTATTTATATGATTTCACAGATTATAGGAGCAAACAGCAGGTGGTGCTAATTTCCTTCATGCTACCAGTGTGACAGATTAATAATCCAGAGTGGGTTGAACAAAGAAAATAATAAATGAAGATGGAGACGTGTTTCTCTATGCAGCTACATTCAGCCGATCACGTTCGTCTGTTTCAGTGATTCTGTCGTGGTTTTAAAACGAGCTGCGTGCAACATCCGCCGAGTATGAACTCAGTTCTCTGTCTTTTTATAAAAAATAAAAAAAATAAAAAGTCTCACTGCAAACATAAAAACAAAAAAAAAAACCCTGCGAGTATCAGTGGCATTCTTCATATCAGTGGCATGTTTTTACATATTTTTATACGCTTTTTTTTTTTTTGTTTTTAAAATGATGCATTTACTATAATAACCGTTTATTACTGTGTCATCTACGAATCGATTACTCCTGGTGTTTGTTTTTAATCTTCCCGGGGTGCCAGGCGGGCGGTGCTTATCTCATCTAACTGAAGCCGTTTCCTAAAAAGACGTTTAGGGGGAAAATGATTGATTGTGAAACGCGGCGTCAAACCATAGACGGATGCAGTTTTATGTTATTAATTGTTTGAATCCATTAGCCGGCTTGTTTATATGCTGTTAGAAACACTAGTTTTAGTTTGTCTTTAAGTTACTACAAAATTTTACCTCGATGTAATGAGCTGAAAGTAGACATGTACTCCTCAGTTTTTTTGTTTTTTTTTTTGATTGACGAAATCTTGTCTTTATTTTTGTGTTCATGCTCTTTCAAAGCTCTTTGTGCCTTTTTTGAAAACAGGGAAACGTTTCCCTCTCGTCTTGTTTTGGTCTGTTACCTTCACACAGGATTCAGCTTCAAATGTGATTTTTAACACAGACGGAGAAGATCAAATACTGTTTTACTGTTGTTATTATTGTTACTATTACTGTCTATCCTGTATGTATCCTTGAGCTAAATAAAGCTGCTGAAGCAGAAGCTGCAGTGTGATGTGTTGTGTTGTGTGTGAGGAGTCATTTTAATCCACAGCACAGAAACTGAATTTATTCTACAACTGTAAATATTTTTAAATATTTTTTTAAATATTAAACCTGTAATTTGTTTGCATCTCTCCTGGGTCTGGGTGTTTCGTCACGCCCAACAACAACAGCAACAACAACAGCAACAACAACAACCGCAGCACACTCCCCTCTGAACTTCTCTAATCAGTTTCATTTGAGGCTCAGACGAGAGAAGTTTAATGAGGAAGATCTGCAACGTGTGCACATAACAAATACAAAAGAAAAAAAAAACAGGTACAGGTGTAGGCTCCTTCGTGGCCTACGTCATTGTGGTGTCACGGTTTTTAGCTGGAGACAAAAACCGAACCGACTGAAACCGAAAAAACCAAATCCACTGACTTGAAGTATTATCACATACCAGCCACAGACGTAGAAAACTTCGGTTAACTGTGATTAAAAAAAAAAGAAAAAAAGATAAAAGATTAGAGAGAGATAGTCATCAACAACTCTCTGTTTGCAGCACACATTTGATATCAGATCAGATTCATATCTAACACGTAATTATTTTCAGCCTGTAATGTTATAGGTAAGACTGTGACTGAAATAATGAATGTAGTCCCATCAGTCAACTTTTCAGAATAACACTCACAGTCACGTTCTCAGAGAGTGAGTGTATCAGTATATTCTCTAAAATATACGTTTTCCTCGTCCGTTCTTGCCAAAACAATCCACTGAAACATGCTAACAGGCGTTTACAGGCTGTTGTGTTTGAGCTGTTTTTGCCTCCAGTTAAGCCCCGCCCCCTTAAAAAACATCACACTGTTTACAAACGTGTCGTCTACGAACTTATTGTGCTGATTGTCCTTCTTACTATAATACAGTTTCGTCAACTATCTTTCATAACAACGGAACAAAAAAATTATGAAAACATAACAGAAACACATGCTCATCAGTAACCGTCATAATGTTAATTATATTTTATTATTTTTAAATAACATAATTTAATTTCTTTGTTTTGCTCAGTTCTTGTCTTAGATTCTCTCTGGGAGTTTATTATTCTTTGCTTTCTACATAATTTGTGCAGTTTTAAAGTCGACCAGATCAAAGAATTCAACTTATGTTTGCATGTGCATGATAATCTGCTGTTAGCCGTTAATTATTCTTATCGCCTTCTTTTGTACCTTTATTTATTTTCACATGGTAACTGATGTTTAGGTGGAGCTCAGTGTGCACCCACTTGATATCTGCTAAGTCACTGGGTTTTACTTCTACTTTTTATTCATAGTCACTGAAACTCTCTATGTTGGATCATCAACTTTGTTCAGAGCAGATGTAAAAAAAAAACAAAAAAACAGTGACTGTCTGAGAAACTGTGCATTCATTTATTCCTGTTTTCAGAAACTCACTCAACCGTCACTGACTCGAAGAAATTAAAAAAAAAAAAAAAAAAAAATCTTCGAAATCTTTGTTTCATAATTTCTAGTAACACTTACGAAGCTTCTCTTACAGCTCAGACTTGTGTAATTCAGGCCGTCATGTCGAGTCACTGCTGCTCAGTGTTCAGGGACAGTACAGTATGTCATGAACTGGTTATGGCATAATGAGGGTCAATGAGTTCTGAAGCTTTAAACTCTTCAAACTCGAGCTCAGAGAAAGCTTCAGTTCTTAATGGAAGTTTTGTTTCCGACCGTCTTCATTTATGAGCCTGATCCCAGCTGAGTGCTTACAGTCAACAACACCTCCCTGTAATCTTCCCGACGACTTCTCCTTTTGGTTGAATTCCTCCCAACGCATCCAGAGAAGCGGGAAGTAGGATGATGACTCCTTCCGTGCATCCGCTTCATTCAGCGATGAGTTCTTTAAGAGTTATTCTGAGGAAGATGACTCAGGGCTTTTTTTTTTTTTTTTGTAAATGAACGCCTGAGTTATGTTCCAGATATGAGCCTCATGGGAAGTGATGCATTTTATGGAAGTTTATTAGGAGAAGTCAAAAAATAAACAAGATGTTATCGCTCGGAAATATGGGAACATCTACTGGAAGTATTTGTATTTTTATTATAGTAGCACAGGAGACAGCAGCTGACTGCTTTACTTTGACCGCTTTACAAAATGATTTAAGAATGAACAAAATAGACTTTAATTTCTGGCCATTAATGAGTTAATGAGAAAATCCTTTCACTCTCACACCTATGGCCAATTTAGAATCACCAATTAACCTAACGATCAAAGTACACACCTGTTCAATTGCTCGTTAGCACAAATAGCTAATCAGCCAATCAAATGGCTGCAGCTCAATGCATTTATTCATGTAGAGGTGATCAAGACAACTTTCTGAAGTTCAAACTGAGCATCAGAATAAGGAAGAAAGGGGATTTAAGTGACTTTGAACGTGGTCTGGATGTTGGTTGTTGGTCTGAGTGTTTCAGAAACTGCTGATCTACTGGGATTTTCACACACAAACATCTCTTGGGTTTAACAGAGAACGGTCTGAAAAAGAGAAAACATCCAGAATTAAGGCCGTGCTGAAGGCAGAAGGAGGTCTTATAAGATTCAACCAAATTTTAACTGTGTGCCAACTTTGATTCCTCAAGAACAAAACTACTTCTGACTTCATAGTCTTGACTTTAAAACGAGACCAAGACCATGAACGAGCTCCAAAATGTTCACGAACAGCGTTCAGTTTATTTTGGGTTTGACCTTTTGTAAAAGGGAAAAAAATGTTGGAATGATGAGAGGTTGAATCATATTGTCATACGTTAACTCATGAATCTGAACTCTATTTTAATACTAGGAATGAGTTTGATGTGTGGACACAAAGGAATTTTCACTGACTGTGCTCATTGTTTCCTGTGTGAATCAGTCTGTGAGGAATGCTAACGTTTATCTAATCCCTGTGATTTTACAGCTGACGCAACACTTTCTTTCAAAAGTTAAACATGAGACATCTGTCAGCGATGCAACATGGAAAACATTTCTCACATCAGGTCAAATTAAAACAACAGGAGGAAACCGAGCGGTAACATTTCAACAAATCTAGAAAGCACTCGTTTGCTCAACTGTTCTTTCTCAGCTCTGATTCAGTTACGAGAAAGTTTCTCAATCGCTCCCTGAGAAGAAATCATTGACTTTGTTTCTTGACGCTGTGTTTGTGAACCGGAGAGATGGGGAAAAGGTCAATGAGAGCAGGAAATCTTTAACTCAGGGACGGGAGGATATTTGTGTCTGATTAGCTCAGCTGATCCTAATCAACGTTAATGAAGTCAGAGACGAGGCCACGATGTCAAACAAAGAAACACCTCGACATTTATTGATCATATAATTCTGTGCAATGTACAAATAATCATTCTGTAAATATCACAATCGATTTAATACTTTAGCTTTTCATATATATATTTATATATATATATATACTGTATCATAAAATAGGAAATAAAATACATTCAAGGTCTGTGAAGGCGTCGGTCGCTCAGAGACCGAGAGGAACCAGATCATTATTCTCTGTTACGCTGTGGAATGAAAACTCGTTGATGATCATCTTGATTAAAGTGTTCGTGTGTCTCCTCTGATTTACTTTTCATTTCAATCAGTAAACAGAAAGATTGATTTAAATTAATTAAAACATTAAATAATTTTTTTTTTTTACTTCACTCACCACTGAATGAACACATGAGAAACACTCGTAGAGACCTGAGAGTCTGGTTTCCACGCAGTGTCTCTTTAAATATCTGCTGTACAAAACATGAACATTTAATTCATTTATTTATTTATTTAAATTAACATCCCAACAAGCTGTTGCTGTGACGAAGTCGCCCGAGCGTCTGTGCGTCCCATCGCTGGCTTCAGATCAACAGCCTGCGCTCCACAGTCTCATCGCATTCTCGGAGACAAAACGCCTCGGACACAAGCGGTACGGAGACGGTCGCCATGGAAACACACAGGTTTACTGTAACAGCGTGATGCTGACTTCACGAACGAAGCCTGGATCAAACACCCGTCACTGACGGGAAGGATGAACAACGTCTCCAGAACGACACTGAAAACACTCACACACACACACACACACACAGTCGCACAATCGCATCACTGCTGTGAAAAAGCTCACGGTCCCGAACATTTAAGACGCGTCGTCGTGAACACAAGGCCGCATCTCAGCAGCAGAGACGCACACATTCACACAAATACACTATACAATCAGCTTCTCTTTTCTAAATGTGCTCCAGTCCTGATCGGTTTGTCAAGCGTTTGTGACCAAACCAGCCAATTCAGAACTTATCAGCTTTGTCTAAAATAGCATGTGAGAGGTCCTGATGCTGGTGAGCTGCAGCAAACCAGGAAAAGTGCAGGCAGTACAGGAGTCTGCTGTCAGTCCCCGTTTATCTGCAGAGTAAACGCTGCAGTAATCAACTGTCAAACTTCGGTGTGTGCCGTGAAACCCCCCCCCCCCCACGATCAAGTGTCCTTGTCGTCTGAGACGGAGTGCAGCTGCCTGCCGCTCGCCCTGTCCCTGGGACGGGAGGACTGGACCTCCTCGTAAGGCGGCGGCGGGTTGTCGGGGCTCTGTCCGGACAGGAGGGGCCGGTGGCTGCCGTCCGGTGGAGGCTGGTAGCCGGGGGCCTCCTGGGCCAGGAGGAGCTGCGTGGGTCCGGGGGCCGAGCACGCTGGGATGCGCTGGCCCCAGCTCCCGTACACGGCCTCCTCGTAGGACGGCAGGGACACGGGGAGTCCGTCCACCATCAGGTCCAGCTGGTCCGAGGAGCGACGGCTGCGTGAGGAGGAAGAGAAAACATTAAAGCACCTGACGTCCGACCTGAACCGTTAAAACACTGACTGTGATGGACTTAAATGGTGCGAGAAGGAAAGAGCGTCCTCTCACCTGTGTGATTGACAGGGGTAGAGGCGGGACTTGATGACCAAGCAGGCAGTGGTGGTGAGAAGGAAGATGGACACGCCCACCGCCGTCGTGGCCATGCTGGGCATCGAGTCGTTCAGGCTGTCGTCGGATTTCATGTTGGGGCCGTCTGAGGAGGAGGACAGACAAAGACAAACGTTAGACATTTTAGATTTTCAGACTTTATGACAACTGCTACACTTGTGTCCTCTTTGCAGAAGCATCATCAGTTCCCAGCGAAGAGACAACGTCCAGCCACAAAACGCTGGGAAACAGTTCATCTTGGTTGTACAACATCCTGCAGAGATCTGGTTTATTTCCTCCGTAGGACAACGAGCCCAGTCACCCTGGAGTGAAACGTTTTGTGGGCAAAATATTCCAGGTGCAATGGAAATGGAGACGTGACGGAAAGTGTTTGCACGCAGCTTCAAAGCCGAGCTGGTGGTTATGTTGGCACAGAGAGATGACGATCTGCTGCCGTGTTCTGGGTACAATGGATTAGCGGAAATCTCTGATCAAATACAAGATCTATGAAAGGAAGTTTTTGTGTCTAGTTACTGTATGCGGTTCACTCGTGCCCGTGACAACACAGTGGCAGCTTTCCATGAGGCTCAGGCAACGTCAGCGCAGAGGAAGTGTTTAATGGTTATTATAGTGGCTTCGCTAGCTTCCTCTATCTGCACTCCGACTTCCTGTTGCTGCGTTTGAGTGAATGGCGACAGAGGAAGTCAACCTGGTCTGAGGAAAGTAAAGTTTCTGGTTCCCCTGCAGAGCATCGGCGGGAGCCTGTGTTGATCTGTTAAATAGGTCAAAAGAAAAACACCTTGAACCCGCTGCTGTCGATTATTAAAGGCCCGAGATACTATGATGTTTAATGATTAATAATATTAACGCCCTTTAACAGTCGCAGGCGCAGAATTAGGTCGACGCTTCCTCTTAATTATAAATACAGCGAATCAGACCATGCAGAGCTACCCAGTAAACGGAGGAAAAGAAAAATACGCCCTGATGTGTTCTGCTGAGTAAAGCCCACACATTTACACTCTGAAACCAGAATCTCACGCAATCCATGTTCTTCAGAGTAAAAACGAAAACCAGGTGTGACTAAGTGGCCTTCAGCCCGTCTGGGTTAGCTCTGAGTCACAAGTAGATCATAAACTGAGGTAATCGGTGAGGAACGTTGCGATCTCCGCTGCTGCAGGGAAATGACAAGGAGTGAACATCACCCAACTAAGCAGATGGGACCGAGCTACAGCTCCACCAGATGAGACACTCGGCCCGTGTTGAGTCTGATCTTTGTGCAGCTTTATAAACCGGAGACTCTGTAGCTCCTGCTGGGTCTTAGTTTATTGTTTTTTAAGATGACATCGTCATCGATGACATGTTAGCGGTAGTTTCGTTCACCCTCCAATAACATCCTGCTTTGTGAACCCCAGGAAAATTACTGTGAAGGAACCAAACACCCACCCACACACACAGAGATTCTGGTACGTTTCATTGTGAAAACATAAATAAAGCCTGGTTGATTTCTTCTAAGCACAAATGTCAAAGCTCTCCTCCCCCCTCCCTCTCCCTCATACACAAACACCGAGCCGGGCACGTAGCTTTGCACCTTTATTTATGTTTGTTGAAGAGACGCAGAGCTTTTGGCCGACTATACAGGTTAATTATAGATTAACTTTCTTTTAAGTAATAGGTGATTCATTTTAGCCTGGGATGGAACCATCTTCTTTTCTGACCTACAGTCCTACATCAAATATTTTCTATTTACCAACAGAGGAAAAGGAGCAAAGTGTCGACCCCAGAGACAGATGTATGTCATGTTATATTACCTCTGATGGTGAGGCAGTAAGGTATCGGAGGCGTCCACCTCCCGTGCCGACACCTGGAGACGGGGACCTTGCTGCTGATGTGGTACCCGGGCTCGCAGAAGAAACGGATGGAGCTCCTCTGAGGGAAGCCTCGGCACGGCGACGGGTCACAGCGGAAACCTCCGTGCTCCGGCACCAGAGGGTGGGAGCAGTTGCTCAGTCTGCCTGCAGGAGACACAGGGAGGGGACGGTTAGCGTGCATGGACCATGTGCATGTGATTTGAAAAGGATAAACTTTGGTTTCTTCGTGTTTTGTGCCTCTGCAGGGTATGAGGCCTGTGCAGGATGTCTATTTTCTTATCATTAACTGATTTAAATTGATGTTTTAGGGTTAATAAAAGGCCCGGATGTGCGTGAGGAGACGGCGTCCGGGTGAGATGACGACGATGGAGCGTCCTGACTTTTAACCCGCAGCTGCATGTGAATGGATGCTTCACGCTCTACTTCTCCAGAGCTACCAGCACTGTCACTAACTTCCTCTTTGAAAAAAAAGCCTGTGTAAGCAAAAAATGACAGTTCCTCCCCCACACGATCGCGCCGCACACTTCGCTCCCCGGCTCCTGAGGAGTAGGTCAAGTGTGAGGCCCAAAGCGGAAAGTCACTGAGGGAAGCCGGAGCCCTTCAAAGGATTAGGTGCAATGATATATTCAATGATATTCAATCAGAAACAGGAAGGAGACGCATCATGAAACAATATGAACGACTCATTTTGAGTCAGTTTCACACCTCACAGGAGAAAAAGTTCAGTTGTTACAGTTGGTTCGTATTAAAAGTCACATGAAACTCGTTTGTGAAGCGTTTTGTGTCGTTATGGAGCTTCTCCTCAAACCACATCAGATGAGACGTGTCACGGTTTCTCAATAAAAATGCTTAAGAACAGAACTGTTTTCCTTTCAACAAGAGGTTTTCGGTCTCACAGGGTCTTTACGCACAGCGTCAAATCAAAGCGGCTCGCGTACGTTGCGTGCAAATAGGCCGACAACACGACGCCTTCCTCCGCTCCGACGTACCAGCCCGGGCCAGACTCTCTGGAGCCGAGCGGTGCAGCCGAGGGGAAACTTGTCGCCACAGTGACAACGTTAGAAAGTGAAACCTGACTGGGTACATGAATGAATGTGGGTCTGGTAGAGGTTTGGCAGAGTTGTCATGGAGTGTGTGTGTGTGTGTGTGTGTGTGTGTGTGTGTGTGTGTGTGTGTGTGTGTGTGTGTGTGTGTGTTGGGGGGGTGGGTCAGAGGTCGTACCTGCAGCGAGGATCGGGGAGGAGGCCAGGAGGAGGAGGAGGAGTCCACCCAGCAGACTGATGCGTCCACACGGCCATGGATACGGGGCTGACGCAGACATCAAACCAGTGTTTCCTGATGACACAACACGGAGCAAAAGTCAGAGGAGGTAGAAAACACACACAAACACGCCAGCGGCCTCCTCGCACTCTAAACACACACATGCAGGGGACATGTGCGGTCAAGGTATTTTTAAATGTGGGGCAGAAATCACACTTGACTAATGTTGCAGTTCTATTTGAAGATTCCTTCTTCATCAAAAGATTAAAAGTGTCAATGACACCAGAGCTATGAAAGGTTGTTGGGGTTTTTTTTTTTTACTTGGACTCACTCGTCCTGCAGCCACAGACGTGTCAAAGCTGATTATTATTATTATCATTATTATTATTAACAGCAATCAATAGTGGTTCTGTTTATTCTGCTTCACGGTGGCTGTTTGACATTTTCCTCTGACCTCCTTAGAGAGACTCAATGATTAAGTTCCACTTGAACAACTAATTGTTTCACCCTCAAACATGATTTTAAAAATTTGTTACATTGTTGCCATTAAGAGACAAAATTGTCCTCTTCAAAAACACCCTAAAAATGGCATTTTAATTATTATTATTATTATTTTTTTTACATAATTCTTTTAACCCTCTTAACCACAAATAACAAAAGTTTGATTAGTTTTGAAGAGGACACTTTTGTCCCTTAATGGCAACAATGTAAAAATTTCTGTAAATCATTGACACGTTCAAGGCTCTAATAATAATAATCCCCCAAAGAAAAAAATCCACTTTGCATTTATATTTTTGTAAATAAATATATATATATTAGAATTTTTTTTTTATGTCAAAAGTAAAAGTAAAGTTAAAAGTCAGAAATTAATTAAAATTTGTGTATTTGTGATTAATACTGAAAAGATAAAAAAAATTATAAATTTATAAAATATGCTCGGGCGTTTTTGAAGACGACACTTTTGTCCCTTAATAGTAACAATGTAGCAATTTCGGTCACACTGTGAGTTTGAAATATAGACACCTCTGACGAATATGAGAACAAAAAGCAGAACTACCATTAAGTTATCAAAAAAAATAAATAAAACAGAAAAGCACACGTTTGTCCTTATCAGCGCCTGAGGCTGAATTAACCAACAGATCAGGAGGAACTTCGCTTGATGATGCATGATCTTGTCAGAAAAAAAACAAATAAACAAACAAACAAAAAACTACAATACAATAAACTACACGTAAAGGGGATTTTAACTCATCCTCAGACTCTGGGGACCTGGTTTGATCTGTGTGAGTCGGCTTCACTATGAATCCCACGGTACAACTTTCCTTTACGATGTGACTCTCGGTTCATCTTCAGACTCAAAATTTGCAAAAATCCATCATCATCATCATCATCATCATCTCATCATCTCATCAGACAGAAATGAAAAAGTCTCCGTTTCAATAACTGACCCACTTTGACTCTCACCTGTCCCAGCCGCTGCATGTGAACCGGGTCTGACTTTAACCCCTCAGCTGACCCACAGCGCAACTATCACCTCCGTGTGTTGATTGTTTCAACACGGCCCATATTGACGACACCTGAGGCCACAGCAGCAAACTGCAGCAACACAAACTCCCTCAACCGAAACCCCACAACGACCCCAACCCTCGCTCCAGATGACTCGGCGTCCTCATTCCCAGACGACGAGCCGATGAACCGATGAGTGCCAGGCTGAATGCACCGGAGAGTGTGAAGATGTGTGTGTTAGTGTGTGTGTGGGTAGGTGTGCTGAGCTGCCTTTCGTGTGTGTTTCTGTGCTTTCATGTTGAGGGAGATGCCAGTCATCTCTTGATTGGCAGTGAGGAGGGGTGGGGTGGGGGGGGAGGCCGGAAAGCCTCAGAGCAGAGAGGTCACGCACAACCAAACATCGCTGAGGTTCAACACACTGAAACACACACGTTCAGAGCTCTATGTTAAACCACCACAACTTGTGTGGGAGGTTTGCATCTTAGTCATCGTGGCCCCGTGTGATATTAGATCTTCTGCTGCACCGTGTCGCGTTATTGTCACAAGATTTCGTGCCTAAAGTCTGTTTATGGCTTCGCTCCGGCCACAGCTCCACAAAACATGTGGATTAAATTCCTGCTGAAAAAGATGTGATGCGTCACCACAAACTCTCAAAACGCCACATTTCCTGCTGAGTTCAGGGTGAGCTGGGAAAATCCGGCGCTGCACAAAAATACGACTGAGGCGTCACATTTCAGGAGAAATTTTGCAAATAATAAAATATAATAATAATTATGAAATAATTATAAAAAAAAATAGTAGAACTCCTGGAGCAGGAGGGTCAAAATTATTTTAATTTGTTTTCAAGTGGGACGGACTAGTAAAATAACAATAAGCTTTAAGTAAGGACTGTTTTTTTTCCAGTTGTTTAAGTGCAAAAAAAACAAAACAAGAAAATTAGGAGAAAATATCCTTTAAACAAATGACAAATAATATTTTTAAATAAAATTAAGTGCATATTAAAACAATTAGGAATAGAAGTTATTTTAATTGTCTGCTTTGGGCCCGCGGGCCGTTTGTTTATGTCTGACACCTGTGGTCTATATCCTCCCTTCATGAGTAAACTCACGCATTTAATGGTGTCAAACGAGGTAAATTTGCTTCTGTTTTTGTTGTCATTTTCTTGGAAATATTTTCTGGCGCACAGGAAGTGATGCGTTTTAATGTTTCCAGCCAAAACAGCTTCTTGTTTGGCGCAAACAGAGGAAGCGCTGGGTGGGTTTTGCATCACAGCGTGGAGGCACCTCAGAAACTTCCACTGAGGAAAAATCCCAGGAAAAGACAAAAAAAAAAAACGCGCTGCAGGAAGAGCCCGCGTCCACAGAGCTGGACGACAACAATCAACAAAAGAAGAAGGGAAAAGGAGGTCAGTGGAGGCGTGTAGTAAACAGCCTCCTCACCCACTGATCCACTTGTGACGGTCTGGTTGATCAGTAGCTGAGCAGGAGACTCCAGACTCCACCAGACCTGAACTTTGCTCTTTCTTCTCTGGTGCTTCGCAGCTTTTTGGTGGCTGGCGAAATGAAACTGCTTCAGTTTCCAGACTTGAATCACTTTACGAGGCTCGGCTAAAAACAGGCTTTAACCTGATTATTTACATCTCATTTGCAGCACTTTGTGTTTTCACAATACTCAAATGAGTCTTTTGAGACGTCAGTCTGTTAAAAAAAAAAAAGGGAGCTTTAAAGCTGCACAACAGAAACTTTACGATGAAAACACAAGAGATTCAGGTTCTTTTCAGACAAATGTAACCAAACACAAACCTTGTGCACCTAAATGCACACAATGAACAGAGGACACACAGTAGCAGCAGCAGTTCACCGTGGAAGTGCTGATGTTGCGTTTGTGGACCGGCCGCAGGGATGCAGCGAGGTTCTGTGTTTTCTCTGTGCTCCAGCTTTTACTCATAAAAAAACACTCATCAAACGGTTCAGCAGTAAAGTCTTGATGTTAGTCAACTCAAACTACTTTCCTCCCTCCTCACCTTCACTTTTTTAAACGTCACTCTTTGATTATTGCTGATGGGATTAAAGTGTTTTTATCTGTGCTGCCTGGAGTCACACTCCTCCTCAGTAGATTTGCCTTTTATATTTCCCTCAATGTTAACAAATATCATTAGGTGCATTTGCAGGAAAGAAAAAAAATGGCTGAAAATATAATGAACGGTCAAAATAGCTGCATGGACTACAGCCTCTAAGACAGTGTGAGCTCCTTTAATTTAACCCTTGAGCTGCTTTAAAGGGAGAAAACCAGAATCAAACCCGTGAATCATCTCGAATATGTTCCTCTGAAAAACCCTCTCCACAAGCTGGAGCCTCTTTCTGTTTCATTAAATGTGTGAAGAGGCTTCTTCGTTGCTCGGTGGTGTGTGTCAGCTTCATGATAACAGTCTATTCTGGTGATGGTGGAGCCCCTCATTTAAAGGAACCGACTTTCTTTTCTCCACTGACACAGGTGATAATCAGTCATAGCGATAAAAAAACAAATAGATAAATGCATATACGATGCATTTTATTTCTTATTTTATTTAGTAAATATAAAAATGATGATTAGTAGTCAAGTTAAATCCGCATGTGTCGAGGCTTTATTCCTCTTTCAGCAGCTCCCACAAAGTTAAAACCTCCTCTCCATTAATCAAGGACCTTAAATGATAAAAACAGTGTCTCACCTGGAAACCTAAGAGGATGAGGAGGTTTGAGGAGGAAGCAGCTCCTGGAGGGATCCGGGTCCGGGTTCCGAATCGGGGGGCTGAGGACTCCTTGTTGCGTTCGCGGACCGCTCTCGGGGGCGCACACGGTGCAGGATGGATCCGAGCCGCGCGGTCAGCTGACGATAGCCGCTCCTGCTCAGCAACAAGTGTGACCTTTTCGGCGTCTGTCCCCCTGACTCATCGATCAGCTGTGTTTGACAGCGCCACCCGGGCTCCGCATTGGCCGGTGCGGACCACAGACCCCGCCCTCGTGTGCCGCTCCGTCATATTCTGGAAACGCTCCTTTTATGCCACAGAGACAAACCCACAGAGCTGCAACACCTCACCCAGTATGTTCCTCTCACACGCTCACACACACACACACACACACACACACACACACACACACACACACACACACACACACACACACACACACACACACACACAGAAGAAAAAGGAAATGCTTGCATAAAAATAACCTGAAGCAATATGTCACAGCAATAAATACATTTACATATCCTTCTGAATACCAATGAAAAGTCACTTCCTGGAAAAAAAAAAAAAGAAACTTACACCTAGTCAGACTAGACCTTTTTAGTTTTTCTGAGAAGACATTTCTATTCTATTCATGGTGGCTGCAGGCCATGTTGGTGGTAAATACCAAGTATAGCTGAGGCTGGTGGGAATTAGTGTGAAATGTGTTTGTTATTATAAGAAAAGAAAAGAAAAAACAACCTATTTTTATACAAAGGCGACATATGATCCCGGTTTATTTAGCCGTCATGCACATACATCATAATATATGAGCACTTTATTAGAAAAGAGGAAGTGACAAAAAATAACAAATGACTAATGACAGGAGACTGAGCCACAGCGACGAAGGAGAAATATATGTTACTCAGCACAAACGTACCGTCCTCGCTGGCTGTGACATGAAATAATGTTTCGCTAACGGCCGCGGCACAAAGTCCTGTCACTAAAGGTCAGCAGCTTCAGTTCCTCTTCAGGGTCGGGATCAAATCTCCATTCCTTAATTGACATTGTTGTGCAGTAAGTTTTCAGTTAAAAACTCAATAAATAAACCATTTGAAATGATCATAAATCTAAAAATGAAAAACAGAGCCAGGGATCATTGATGTGCATGCGGCCTAAGACGGTTTGTTTACTCTGACCGGTGAGTAAACTAAACATAAAAACATCCAGTGGAACTTAATTAATCATGAACTAGATCAACTCCAGCATTATAAGATAAGGTCCCAGACAAAAAACTAGGCCAGGACTAAACCAGGTCTGGTCTGCTGAACCCCAGTTCCCGCTGAGGCTGCAGAAGGAAGCTCAGCTTGACTGCCTGCAGTGAATCCGTCCGTCTGTCTGAGCCGCCGACGTCTATCTCCTGCATGCATCAAACAGAAACTCAGAGGAAGGTTTCAGCATCCACCCATCTATCCGTCCATAATAACACAACGTTAAATCTTAAACTCACACACCAGCACGGTGCTCTCTCTTCTCTCCCGTCTGTGTGGTAGTCACACAAACCCTGACAGCGACCACAAGCACACAGCTGTACTGTGGTGTATAATAGTTGTCATTGTTTTGAGGGGCCCACCCTCCAGGGCCTCATGGTTTACAGTAAGAGCTGCGCTGGAGAAGGCTGCAGGGCTGCAGCTACTACTCACTTGACTGACAGGTTCGACTTGACGGAAGTGCTAAAAATACGGCGCTGCTGACTGTGCCTGCTACTGTGATGCAGCACAGAGAGAAAGAAAGAGAGGGAGGCATCTTCTGGTTTCCACCGGCGGCTGAATCTGCTCGTCAGGAAGCGTGAGAGGCAGGTCATCAGTCATTTAGGGCGACTGTGAAGGATCCGCTTTTCATTTTGGCCTCGCAGTGACTTCACTGCGCTCACGTCTCTTCACCGAATCGTGACGACGAATCCATCTCTTCTAAATCATGTGCCATTTTAAGGCCCAGGACTTCGCTTTGGTTAGCACCCTCTTATAGAGGTTTATACAGTGTGACAGTTTCACAGGCAGGATGCTGCTAGTCAGAACAGAAGACCACAAGCTTTAGTCAACCATCCTGATTTATCGAAGACTCGTTGACAAAAAGTTTTGAGTATTTTGTCCAAACAAACCTTCGGCTTATCGCGCGCAGTCTTCCACTCACGTGATAGACCCACACTCGGTTTCACAACAGCTTTTTTTGCTTTTAATGTGGCATCCATGTTGGTGTCGGGTGGGCTGGTTTCATATTCATTTTCAGAGGAGGGAGAAAAACACGTGATCTCAGCGAATCTTTCATTAACCTCCGCGGAGTCGTGCGTGTTTTTTTAAAATGCATACGTTCACATTGCTAAGCGCCTCCTCGTCTCTAAACGCGTGGCTTTAGATCCTCGTTTACGGCGCCACAGGCTGCAGGAAGCTGCAAGACACCGAGCAGAGACACCACGTTACAGAGAACAAAAAAAGAAAAAAGCTCCAGTCCAAATCTACCTAATGCACGTTTAATGTCACTGTTTAAAATAAGAGGAAAAGGTTTGAGGATTTGTTCTGTGTGCATCCACTCATAAGGAAAACTCTGCATGTTCAGGCAAAAAGGCAGCAAAGAGGAACTACACTGAAAAGTTTTCAAACCTTTTGACAATCACCAGCTACAGGAGAACATCGTCCTGCATGTGACCTGACCGCTCCCAGAAACTCTCATTACAGCTTTCTACATACGACTGTTCATATTCATGCTCATATTCACTATGTATACTATATGCAGATGCATAAATCTATATACAGATATACTATTTTTTATTCTGAAAGTCTTTATTTATGTTGCATGGTATTTCTATTTTGCGTACATTTTTATTTTTATGCTTATTTAAATGTTGTTTTTTATTTTCTTGAGGAGGAGTCAAATTCCTTGTATGTGTTCACATACATGGCCAATAAAATAAATCTGATTCTGATCCTGAAATAAATGTGATCGGAGCGAGTTTGACTGTGACAGTTTGTCTGAAATGGTTGATCCCGGTTTTAATTTGTTGCCGGCTTCTTTTTACTTTATAAAGGATATAAATACGCTGCAGGACGACTGTGGATTCATCCAGTTTCTACACTCACCGAGCTCCTGTTAATCAGGTGCAGTTTATCCCGTCATGTGTTACAGGTAAAAGCCTGAGAATGTGACACGCTACCTGTTGCATCCATGCTGGTGTCAGATTTGAGCATTTCTGAAACTTTTCAGCCACTGGAATCTTGCAATAAATAACTGCATCATCTTAAGTCACACGCTGTCGACCATAAACCCTCGGTCATGACATCACATGCTGCAGAATGCTGCACAAAAAAAGACAATCACCCCAGTATGTGAGAGATTTCACAGGTTAAAATCAGCACCATGTAAACATCCTGCAAGATAACGTTCAGAACGGCTAAAAAAAAATAAAACTTTCATCACGCTGAAGCTGCATTTACTTCTGTTGCTAAGTACCTTCTTGTTTTTAAAGTGTGATAATTAATATCTGGTTGCAGCATCTCAGGAAGGAGGACGCTGCTTTTCAAACAAGTGTCAAGTTCAAGTTCTTTCTACGGCTCCACAGAGTCACCGACTCCATCGACTCCATCGAACACACGAACATACGCTCAGCGAACATCTGCTGAACATGTGCACTCATAGTTATTCACTCTGTGAAGTCATGAATATTTTTAAAACACAGATAATCTTGTTGCTAAGCACCTTCTTGTTTCTAAAGCAAAAGAGGAACGGCTTTTCAAAACGGGCGTCAAGGTCAAGTCAAGTTCCTTCGATAAGTTTTGTTCCTTAATGTTCACAGAGATCTCAACAACTCTCTCAGGACTGAGCGGATGGTGCAAAAGCAATGTGCTAATATTTCGTTCTGAGTGTCTGCAGCGATCGAACTGCTTCTCTGCAGAGACAGACGCTGGTCTTGGTGGAGTGTGGTTATGTTGTGTTCGTCTGCAGAAACGGTGTCAGAGCGCCGCTGGAGTCTCGGTTAATTCACATAAACCTTTAACGCCAACATGCTACGTGTTGCATAATAAATGTAATCACAGACCTGCTGTTACCAGGTCGACACGTCCCAGGAGAACGCGTGGTTTCCCCTTCGGAACAAACTTCACGTTAAAGTGGAACAGAAGAACAGACACCGCGGATCTTTTACAAAAATTGTATTTGCAAAAAAAAAAAAAGGTAAAATTTGCAAAGTGAAGTCTATGTTTTTACAATACCAGTGAAATTTACAAAAATAAGACGGTGCAGGTTCAGTTTCTTGTGTATCTGACACATCACATCAACAGAGTCTAAACACGAGGTGAGTCAGTGTGAATCAGAAGAGTCCATCAGAGGAGGAAGATAAGGAGAATTCATTTCAGTCTCAGTGGTTTCTGGAAATGACCTCATTCACTTTTCTGTAGAATCCAGAGGCCACAGATCCTGTAGGGAGTTTCAAAGACGCAAGACAAAAGCAGAATGATCCCGGAAATGTCTGGAAAGATGATGCTAAAGAAAGGCACTAAAAAAATAAAAAATTATAAAAAGAGATCCACAGAAAACCTCTGGAAGCGACAGAGAAACGAACCCCAGTAGTTCTGCCTCTTAAAATAAAATAAAACCCAGAAACTCCTCGATGCTCAGCAATGTGAAGACAGTGAGGAATGTTAATGACTCTTTAAACGCATCGAAATTACTCCGAGACGCTTTGAGATTACGCGGGAGTTTCTTATAATGCGTCATGTGGTGACGGTTGTAAATGTTAAGGCATGAAAACCTGACACACTCGTACACAAACACAGCAGTAGGATGTGGTCCATAAAAAAATAAAAAACAAACACATAACACAGTTAGAGTCGACGTAATGTCGGTCACACCAGGGCAGGGAACAGATCCGGAGATTTTCACATTGATAAAGAAAAGTAGGACACAGCAGAGAAAGAGTCTAAAGTTCAGAGAATAAGAGAGAATATTCTGTGAGGAGTTGGTTATTTGGACCAAAAATAAAACATTAGCGTACGCTTCAGCTTTTCTGTGTCAAATGAGTGAAAACGTTTCCTCCAATAATTCTACTTTCATGACAAAATATCCTGAAACTCTGCTGAAGCTGCGTCCGATCCAGTTGTTTTTTTTAACAGTATCAATACAGCAGGAATCACCGAGAGGCCGCTCACAGATGTTTACCAGGATGTGAAATCTTAGTTAGTGTTCTATAATCAATCTGTGTAGTTTCTGTTCATCTTTTCAAAGCTGTGATCTGTTCACAGAAAACAGAAGAGTTCAAAGTGTGTCATTATAAAGTTTTACAGCCCAAACTGATTTTCTCTCCGCGCGGCGGCCGTTTCCCCCTCGTTATAAAGCAAACACCAACCGACGCGATAAACTTTGACACGTTTCTTTCTGCAGGTTTTTCCCCCTCTTTAAACCACAACAAAGACGCACAAGCGAGTGGCACGGTGGCAAAGAACACAACTCCTGCTGCACATTTTTTACTGGGTGAAGGGAAAAGTGTCAGGTTTACAATTAACCTACAAGCGACTGGAACAGCGAAGGCCTGGGCATGGAAATAATCACGGAAATGGAAACTACCATTTTCTCATTTTTTTTTTTCAACTTTGAGCCCAGAGAAACAAAAACAGCAGAGAGGAAGTATTTCTACTGAGGTTAAGGTGCAGATAATGGAGTCGGCATCATAACAGTAACCACAGTGACAAACAACACTGCAACTCCACAACATTAGACAGGAACCTCGGTTCAAACCTCTCCCAGCTGCGCTTTGCAGACATTACCAGCAATATTAGACAACTAGCGTCTGACTTCCTGCCCAGAGACGACGACGTCCGCATCCGACTGTCGCTGCTGCGCTTTGCACAAGGCCTCACACTTGTAGTGGTGTATGCACGTAAAAAAAAAAATCTGCAGGACAACGTAACGTGAGTCATCTAATAAACCTCCAGGTTGTTGTTGTTGTTTCAGCTTCAAACTGAGAGCGTTCTGGGCTCTGAGGAGACGAGAGGCGTCTCTGAACTGGGAGACATAGAAGGAATGGAAACAACAGCCTTGACTGAGGCACGAATGTATCTACAGGCTCTTTATGTTGCGAGAGGGGAGGACTTCTTACACCAGAGAAACATCCTTCTCTTCAGTGTCGTCTTCACTGCTACAAGGTGCAGCAAGAAGCTCCACTTATCTGCGAGTGGGCGTATAATAACCAGCTCAACTGTTCTTAGCTGTGCAGGGTGTTTTTGCTCAGCTGCTGAGGCTGTATCATTGTTTTTTTTTTTTCCTGCAGGTCTGATTATAAATGTTTGAATATTATAGCCAGCTATTATTTCGAGTGGATTTTCCTCGTCTGCCTAATGATCCCACACAAAACACTACAATAATGGCCTATCCCACATTTCCACTCACACACAAACAAACAAACACAAAGTACATTAGTGATATAAACCTCCACTTTTCTTCCTCCTTCCTGCACAGTAGAGTTTTCCTCATCTCTGGGTTAGAGCTCAAACTACCAGCAGCCTGATGGATTCGTTAACCTGATAACCGAACATTAATTGGACAGCTGGCGTAGCAGGACAACGGGACGAGCTGATAATTCATCCTCCACATCGAGCTGAGTTCATTAACGGAGGGCGTGGAAAAAGGCCTCCTCTCTTCTAAAAGCAACGACTCATTTAGTCTCAGTGTTTTTTAAGGGGCTGCGTTCTATCCGGTCTAAAACTAAAGTGTAGTGTGTGTGTAATCTGCTGAGATCACCTGGGTGAGTGCAGCTTCTATCTCTCATCAACAGTGCTTTAAAAAAAAAAAAAAAAAATCATCACATCTCATTCTAAAATAAACCTGGAAACAATTAAAAACAATCAAAAATAAGAGATAGTAAAACATCCAAACCGATATATCTCTCTATGTTCATTGTAATTACACAGGAAATAAGAGAAAGATTCATCCACGACTCCAGTGTTTACCTTTTCACTTAGTGTAACGTTTGCTTCTTTACAACAGGAACCTAACAATTTTTTTTTTTTTTTTTGTGTCATGTCTACAAAATTAAAAGTCTGTCCGACTCATTTCCAGAGTCCAAACATTTCCTCTCTCAGTAGTAAGTTCTGGGTGTGGCGAGGACAGAGGACAGTGTCCGTCCTTGAGGGACGTCTCCGTAGTGGAAAAAAAAAAAAACATAAAACCTGCTTCCAGATTGTCCAACGGTGAGATTAATAAAAACGTCGCTCCGGCTCCCGGGCTCCTTTAAAGAGCATCGGACCCCGTGTGCAAACCTCCCACTTTCACACGCAAAAAAAAAAAAAAAAAATCCAGGTAAAATCCAACAAAACGGGAACAAAAAGGGAAAGAGCTCAACGTTTCCAGGTGAAGCTCTTCACTTAAAACACACGTTTACATGAAATCAGTTAAAATCACAGGCGAGTTGTAGCTCCTCTGCTGTGTTTACTCCACCTTCATGACTCCAAGTGAGAGCTCTCTCTCTCTCCCACTCATTCACACTCACACACACCATGAAACACTGTTATAACAGCATGGCAACACACACACACACACTCAAACACACACACACACCAACTTATTGCCTCTTGTTTTGTGGGGGGGGTTCACTCCCCACGGTTCAGTGACTCACATCAGAAAAGAGAATACTCCTGCACACCCAGATAAAGCTTCACAGCTCTCAACACGTCTCTCAGGGTCCGACTGGAGGCTCAGTTCCTCTCGTCCGCGAACCTGTGACCTGTGACCTGTGACCTGTGACCTCCTCCGTGTGCAGGAGTATTCTGTTCCACCTGAGCCTGCACGCTCTTCTCCTCCAGAGTCGGGCGAAGTCTCAGCGCCGCGCGTCGTCTCGTCTCGTCTCATCTCATCCGGTTCTGCCGCATCAGGGGGACGATGCAGGACGGAGGGCCGGCCTTCGCCAGGAAGGGGTGTTTGAGGAGCTCGCTGGCCGTCGCCCTCTGAGCCGGGTCCCGAACCAACATCCTGTCCAGGAAGCCTTTGAGGATGGGGGAGACCTGGACAAACATAGAAATATCAAAGTCAATCAGTGGGTTTACATGCACACGGAAAAAACAAAAGAAACTATTACCTTAATTAGACTTTAACTGGACAACTTAAGTGCACGTAAACACGTTAGTCCAGCTAAAATCATAGCCAATGAGATTAGAAATCAGTTTTCTGTGGATAACAAATGTGTGCATGCACAAGAACATCCAAGAAAGTCGGTCAAAGAAGAAGAAGAAGGTAAACAGAGCCGGTAGCAGAACCACCTGAGGGATAGCGCCATCTATCTGCACCATAAGATGAACTATTATCCATCTGGTTGTTGTTTGAAATGTCGGTCTGACACATGAACAACTCTTGTTTATTATATGACGTGATGGGTCAACCATATCACACATATCGCCACCTAGTGTGGAGGAGGGGGGACATGTTCCCGTTACTTATTCGTTTTATCTCAGCTGCACGTAAACGGGGACAAGAACCACATTTCAGAAAAGTGGAATTTAATTTCGATGCACATCTCGATTCAGCCGTGCATGTAAACGCACTGACTAAGACAGTATTGATAGGATCATTTAAATCTATTACGTGGTAGGAAGTCAAGCAGGAAGTAGCTATGAATGCTGAGAGTCAATCAGACCACATCTAAGTAGCAATACAGCACCAGAGAAAGTGAGCTTTCTTTCAGCGTTTTTCTCTAATAAAGTTATACAGACTAAAACAGTCTTAAACGTTGAAACCTGATGCGACGGCGCAGACTGAAGACGTCTCACAGAGACAGAGGACTTTGACTGGCGCCCCATCGACAAAACGTGAGTATGATCATATTTTCTAGCAGTGAAAATCAGATGTTTCAGTTTCGGTTTCAAAACAACGACAATGGTCTTAGTTCATCCATTCAATCTGTTTCAGACGCCAACATCTGTACTGAAGTCTGCACACGTGCCCGTTTAAACTCCTCCAACTAAAATAACCGAGATAATACTTTACGTTTTGGTCACGTTTATGTCTGGCGGCTGATATAGGCCTAAATAAATATAGATGTGATTAATATAGATGTGAGAATGACATTTTATGCAGCTGTTGGCAGAACCACATTTCAAAGGAGGAGGAAGCGGTGTTATTTCTCCGTCTACGCCAGACATTTCCGCTTCGGCCATTCACTCCTTCTAATTATGAGAATGCGTCGTCTTTAGGGGATGATTATTGAGCAGCACTGGACCTAACCCAAGTCACGACAGCTCTACTATGACAGCCGAGGTCAATGCACGGTCAAAGATTACTCCTTTAATCTAGTGTACCTCTGAATTGCTGCAATAAAACAGTGACACACTTATAGCTACACCCTTTTTCATGAAGCCAGCTGATGTTGTTTCTCTTCCTCTTGTGCATGCAAAGACTTTCTGATATCCTATGTATATCTTGACGGCTAAAAAGGTTTCTAGCGTTGTACCTTGTGCAGGTTCTTCAGTTTTGGAGGCAGGTTGTCTCGGATCATCTTCATGGCTTTGAGCGGCGGCTCGTTGAAGTAAGGCGGCTCCCCGTCCACCATCTCTATGACCATGATGCCCAGAGACCAGATATCCACCTGGGACGCGGTGAAGAGGGACAGTCAGCGAGTGGAAAGACACGAATAAATGTTAAAAATCTTAAGAGAGGAAGAAGAAGAAGGAGTTACCTCCGGTCCGTAGGGCAGTCTGGATATGAGCTCCGGCGCCATCCAGTAGGGCGTCCCAACCAGAGACTTCCGTCTCTGCACTTCCTTCGACACCTGAGCACAGAAACCGAAGTCTGACAGCTTCACCTGCAGAGAGATTATAACCAGACAGAGGTGGATTATTTTAACGTGACATAAAAACCTCCCTGTAATATTTATATTTTTAACTCTACATTGGGTGGTGCATCTTAAGCACATCTTACTTCCTATAACAGTATAAGATGTTTTTTTTTTTATACTTCAGTGGCCTTGCTGCTGACCACACCTCTTTCTCAGAAAGTCTGTGCATGGCTGCATATTTAGACAGAGAACCTGACTTTAATCTTGGCCACAGTGCTGAGTGATAACCCCAGATGGCACGTAAGAAGAAATGAAACGAACTAGATAAGAGAAGTGCTGCAGACAACACGATGGCTTCCACCGACGGGGCTGAGCTCCACAGAAACAAAACACTATCAGTCTAATCCAGCTATTAGTGCTTGTACTCTTAAAACTAAATCCAGTGTCTGGACCTTGTTTTTTTAGAGATTAAACACATGAAAACCTGCACACAGATGCATTCAGACGCACCAAACACACCAAAACGAACTCAGTCACACGACTGATGAGAAACGCTTCAGGCTTGGTTGAACCTGCTTCCCCTCTCGGGCCAAAACAAACCACGAGCAACAAGTCAAACCCAAACACCACAGCTGGCTGCAGGGGACTTTCAGTGAGACTCTGCCACCATTCACAGGTGTAACTAACCAAACTTTTTCTTTTCTTTGAAGTGTTTCATGCAGAATGCACGTACTGGGAAGTGCATTGAATTTATGCAAAATCGGTTTAGCATTAGCCTTTGATATTGTTCACTGTATTTAAGTCGACTGTGCTCGGATAAATTAACTTTTTCGTAACTTCTAGATGACTGAAGGCCATTGTCACATGCACCGAGACACCACAGAGCGCTGTGGACAATGCAAACGTCCTCATTAGCAGCAGCAGCAGCACAGGCAACATGAAACCGTGGCTTCGGGTGCTTCTTTATCTTTATCAGAACAACAGTCAGCACTTTGGTGTAAATGAGGAGGAAGACCAGGCCGTGCAAAGAGCTGGAGGCTGAGATGAAGGGTGAAACCACAGCATATAAAGACATCCAACCACAGACACTCATCCTCCGTTATCAAGGATGCTGTGGTTTATACGAACCGTGTTAAAAATGAATGTGTTGCTCGTGGAGCTCATCGCAGCTCTAACAGGCTCGTGTGTCAGTGTAGGTTTTTTTTGTAACAACAGCCTAAGTTTGAGGGGAATCCTTTCCAACATTAACAACTTCAACACATGTGAAGGCCTGAAATAACTCCCGTCCCCTCAATCTGCACTCTCTCACAAACTGAAGGTGTAGCAGCTTGTTTAACAAACATGTGACCCCGTAACGCTGTGACGAAAAGCGCAGACCTCATTTAACGGCCTCGCAGAAATGCCCAGTAATGGTGTGAAACCTCGACCCTTGCATCTCACAGCTGTGAGTTCTGCAGAACATCGAACGTGTGACGCACACAGCTGCAGCGCTGCATCATTTTTCAGCATCGCACGCCGACTCAAAGAGAAACACAGCCCCATCGGCCGCAACGTCGCGATCGAGAGTAAACAATCGAGTAAACAACATCGAAACACAATTCGGTTTTCTGCTGGGAAACTCTCGGACCCTCATAGCAGTGACACTCCCCGAGAGTTGCCCTCCCTTCATATGCCCCCACTAACAACACCTTTACCATAAACTCAGAAGGCCCATGTTCATTCTCTCATATTGTTTTGGAGGCACAAGCAAAACCTACACTTTATTAGGGAGGTGGCCATAATGTTATGACTGATCGGATTTATCTGTCCGGTAACTGTGACACGACAGAGGCCGAGTTCCTTTTTTCTGCCAGTCCTGCTGTGCAACCATATTGGTTTCATGTTATGTAGAAAGCAGAAACTTGCCTGTAACCAGACAGGAAGTGATTTGGCATCTGCCTCGGCTCTACAATAGTGGTTTGCTGTTCCTCTTTTTCAGCCACCATTTTCCTCCCAGTTATCTATAAGTGGGTCAAGTTTGTGGCTGCAGAGCTGCGCTACAAGATTACACAACTAAGTAAAAATAAAAGGTGTGGTGGTGGGGGGGCATGATATATATATATATAATGTTATGACTGTCACCTGTGCTCCTCTCCTCTATCTAATCAAGGCATCTGCTTTTTAAAAAGGTCGATTACGGTACAAAGCTAATGGCCTGGAAACCACAGAGTTGCGGTTTCATATGTAAAAGCAGATACATCGTACAAACATCTTTTTTTCTGAGAGAACACATATTTTAATGTTTTAAAATAACTAAAATGCAGCAGTTTTACGTTATCCTGCAGGAATCGTAGTGAGAAGGTGTTTTTAACGTACCCGTCCGTCATGTGTGAGGAGGATGGAGTCGCTCTTTATGTCTCTGTGGATCACACCTTGTGTGTGGAGGACGGACAACGCCTTCAGGACAGACAGACACACGGTGGCAATCTGCTCCTCGTTCATCCTGGAGACGGAGTCAGATCAGACTTTATTTTATTTATTTCAGCCGCTTTAAGCAGTTTTCACTTTTTGTTTTACAGTTCAGAGATGTGAAATCCTGCAACTCGATACAAAAAAAAACTACAGAAAAGACGCCGGTAGTGAAAGAAAGTATCGGTGTTACACTATGAACTAAACATGAGGTTACACTGCCCCCTTGTGGACAACAACACATGTCAAGTGAAACATTTTTTGCCACTGACTGATCAGTTGCTTCATTAACATGTCTTCTATCAAACTAGTTTATAAAAATGCACAGTCAGGTGTTTATTTCATAACACTTTGTCTGTGTTGCGCCTCTAGTTTTCTCCTAAATTGGCTAAAAGTGACCTTTACCCTGACATATGAGGTAACGTTGTGAAGCTCTTAATCTCCTGCAGAAGTCAGTCAGGTCCTAATATGTTCGTATCCTTCGTATAAGCAACCAATCGTAAAAGCAGAAATGCCGATCCGAAGCTAAACTCTCACTCTCGTCGGTTGGTGCCGATTTGTGACAACGAGATTCGTTCAAAAGTGTCACGTGAACAGATATTCTGCAGGTTTGTATTTATCTGAGAGGGACATTTAAAAATGCTGTGAAGTCTGATATAAGAAGAAAATTACAGCTAAAATTAGCAAGAAAAGTCAAAGAAAAGACAGATGAAGGAGAAGAGAGACTCATCTGACTCATGTTTTATTTTAGTAAAAGGAGATGAAGGTGGAAACGATCAGCAATGAATCATCATTCATGTTTCACACTTGAATAAAAATTGAATCTGATATTTTGATATTACACATGTTAATATGATTACATGATATATTTTGAAGGATTTGAGAGGATCTGGTTTTGGTTCCTAGTGGTTTCCAATAAAAATATACATGATTTTTCAATGTAAAACGTCAAAGGCTGTGATTTTTTCTGCTTCTCTGAGCCAGAAATATCCACTTCAGATTCACTTACACACACCAAACTTTACAGATTTATTCCTAACTACATTCTTCAGTCATATATCACTCAGAGGCTGGTTTATACAACATTTTACTCCTAAAAACATGGCAAAAAACTGACTTTGTTTTTATCCAAAATTCCCTCTGTAAATACCTGGAATAATATAATATGTTAAGAAGTTAAAACAAGATTTTTAAACCTCATTTTAGCCATTATTCAGACTTTTTATTGCAAATTAGTGCATATTTAAGTAGATAACCCCTCAGAAAAATTCACAGAAAACTTGTAATACAAACAATGATTTTATTTACGCAAGTAATGACGTGGAGGAGTTTCCTGGTGATATCTCATAGTTAAAGATTTTATTCTATCCACCTGTAGTGTCTCACCTTAAACTGATTTCAGTAGAATAAAAACAAGCCAGGTACAGTCTCCTTTACATAAATGAACCTCTCACCTGGTGTGCGTCACGATGTCAGTGAGAGCTCCTCCTTCCAGAAACTCCATGACGACCCAGAGCTCGTCCCCGACCAGGTAACTGTTGTACATCTCCACCACGTTCTCATGGTGATAGTCGCGCATGATCACCACCTGCGGTCACCGTGGAAACGCATCAGCACAGAGACAAGCGGAAAAAAAAATACCTTCCTGACTCTTCTGAGCGAATCATTCGCAGGCGACCTCTCACCTCATTGAAGAGGAGTTCCCTACGCTGCTGCTTCCTCAGGTCCATCTTCTTCACGGCCACCAGTTTCCCCGTCGTCTTCACCGTGGCTATGCACACGATCCCCGTGGACCCCTCCCCTATCTTGATGTAGTGGTCCAGGTAGGTCCGCGGGTCGCCGGGGTCGACCACCATCTGCAGCGCGGCTCTGAACTGCTCGTGGGAGACTCTCTGGGGTTCCCTCTGGGGCGAGCGGCCCTGAGGTTGGGCGCCCGACGCCGGGGGCCCGGAGGGGGCAGGGGGCCGCGGGGCGGGAACGCTGGGGTGAGGGGTGTGCGGGTGGTGGGGGGCCTCGGGGTTCAGGCTCGGGTGGGACATGTGATGAGGCTGCTGGTGGTTTGCGGGAGGCTTGGAGCCCGAGGAGCCTCGGGTGGGGCCGTTCTGAGGGGAGGCTTCCTGGTGTCGAGCCGCCTGGACGACAAAAACACGAGACGCAATCACCAACGCAACACGAGCTGCTTTACAGGATTGGACCTCAACTTGCATTTTTATTTCATCGTGTGAAAGGAAAACGTAAACAACTGTAATAAGTGCTAACAGATTTACAATTTAAACGTCCCCGATATGAAAGTTACTAAAGTGGAAAAACAAAACTAGCATCAAACTTAAAACCCAAGACCGGTTTGTTTACCCTCAAACTCCCTGAGTAGTTTCATTCATCACATATTTCTTTGACACAACATTGTCCCTGAACTGTGTCACAGTCTCACCCATACATCACTGACACATTTCAGGGGAGAACCAGGACAGAAGCGGCTAAATCTGAGCTAGAGAACAAAGACCAAGGTGATAAGAGCTGTTATCCATCAGCCGCTGGGCTCGGTTTGCTGTTGGATTATTGTTCATGCTGCCGTCCCTACCTGTCCCGTGGGGCTGCGTCCTCCCTCGCTGTCCGTCCTTGGGTAGGTATTGAACGGACGCGTGTTCTGCTGCGCTGTCTTCATCACCCCCTCGGTTACCGGCAGGTTTGGGGTGCGGATGTTGGGTCCTGAGAGAGGCCTCTTGTCTCTGGGGGACTGAGGACTTCCGTCCCGCACCACATAGCTGGACTTGGGCCTCTGGTCCCCGGACTGATCTCTACGAACCACCTGGTCCTGAAGAGAGAACGATAAAGACATTTTTTGGTTTGACCGTAGCACAAATAAATACTAAGCTTTGGGTCTGGGCTCATCTTGCATCTCTACCTGGTCCCGGTCCCGGTCCCGATGCTCTCTGTCTCTGTGAGGGGGAGGGGGGGGAGGACCAGAGCCCGGTTTGTCTCTGTGGGCCCTGCTGGGCTCTTGTCCCCGGGGCTGCTGCTGGGGTCGACTCTGGACTCCCTCGTCTCTGTGAGGGGGGCGGACGCCACGCTGAGCCTGACGGGGGTCACCTCCACCCGGGGCCTCTTGTCTGGGTCGGTCTCTGAGAGTGAGACGGATTCAGACGATGTGAACGTACGTTAAAACAGTGTCAAAGACATGAATATACGTGTGCATCAGATTTAGCAATTTCCATCTATAGTGCAAAAATAAAAATACAAAGCAACATACAACACCACTCTACAAACTCTGCACAAAAACCCGTCTGTCAAGTCAAAAAAGCGCCTAATAATTTCAGATTCAGTGGTAAATCTGTGTCCATCGCTTCATTATGACTGTGCAGCATGATTGTATACGATCAATTATCAATTAAGTCCTGAGCACCTGTCTGAGTGTGAGTAGTGTCTGTGGTGGGGATCTCCGTTCTCCTGGCCTCCTCCTGAAGAGCTGGAGTCCCTGCGGGGCTGGATGGGGGGGCTGCCTCGCCGCAGGGAGTTAGAGCGAGTCACGGACATAGTGTCAAACTCATCCAGCAGCCACGTCAGAGAACCATCCGCCGCCAGCTTAGTGCCACGAACGATCGTCTGGACGTTTACGGGGGGAAAGAAAAATCGTTCGTGTGAAACTGTGACTATAACTGTCACTGCTTTGATATTTGTTTCCTCCTCTTTCATCAAATTATCTGTGTAGTTTTATAGTATCACCCAAAGATACGATCACAAACTTAAACATAACTGTCATGCAAACTTGGTTTTACAGAATAAGACAAACTCGATATGTCTGCAAGGTTCTTTTGATTCTTTCCAATAAAAGGAAGTTTACGCACAAAACAGAAGCAACACAATAACATCCTTAAATCTGTGAAATAAACACATCAGTCTGTGCACGAACAGATCTTTCACTTGTGGGTGAAACTGAGCAACATCATTTCCCTCTTTCAGTGCAGGTGGAGCATGATCAGAAATGAAATAATAATCACAAATAAAAGGAATAAAAGTCTTATTATGAATGACTTTTTATGGCTATTTGATTCTACTTTTGCTCGACCCACCTTCCGTGGCTCCACAGTAGTGATGATCGTCGCGTCGATGAAGGGTTTGGGCCTTTTGGCCGTGTCTTCGATCAGTGACTGCCATTGCCGCGGCAACCCGACGAACTTCTGCTCCTGCTCGTCAAAGTCCGTGTGCACGCGATGCTCAAAGTTCGATGGAGCCGAGATCTGGATGCGAGACTTCTTCTTCTTGGTGAACATGATGGCGGCTGAGGCGGCTGCAGCCGAGCATCAGACCTGCACGGAGGAGGAAAGAGGTGAAGGGTGAGCGGAATGAAACCTGCAAATGTAAAGCAGATAACAGCCACAGGCACAAAAAGAAACTTCAGAAAACTTCTTAAGGATGCATGAAAGTAAAAACCACCCTCAGGGGAAAAAAGTATTTCAAGAGCGAGAGCTGGGAACTCATTTCAATTTGCTTCACAAGGTTTTAAGTTATGAAAGAGATTTTCACAAAATTAATGTTGTCCTTGGCAATTCTAAAAATCTTCACATCATCGCTTTGCTTTCATGCAGCTTTTCCCCTTTTGTCACATTTTTTTTATAAATCCAATCATCTCAGAGTTTGAGCTTCACGTTTAAACAACCTTGTAAGTTTTCTAACAAGAGGATCCTGATACGTCGTACATACACTTAAAAGATCTACGCAAGATTTTATGAATCTGTCAAAACCTGACAGCTGTGTCCTTTCCAGGATTCAACCAATTATCGACTCAAACTAAACTCCTCAAAGCCTTATTCTATATGATTTGTGTTGTGTCTGCACATTTGATCAATAAACTTTCACCCAACTGGTTCATTTCAGCCCACTGAGCATTTAGTGCCGTAAAAAATGAGCTGTGCCCTTTAACTGAAGGTCATCAGCGGGCTCCACAATAGGCTCACACTGCTGCTGCCCCCCCCCCATCACGGATGACAAGACAACCCAGCCCGGGCTCTAGCATTTTCTGACAGGCATCAGCCCAGCCAGCCTGGAGGGGGATAAACAGCTCACAGAGCAGCACATTCAACGAGTTATTCCATCCCCGGTTTTTCCCACCGTCTCAAAATGCAGCGTTACAATCTCAGCTCTGCACTGTGTCATATAGATACTGTGCATGCACAAAACATTTCGCTGTTAACAGCAGATTAAAACAGATGCATGGTCTGTTCTGGACACGGCATTAGTTAAAAATAATTGCTACTGGAACTTAATGGACTGTGAAAGTTGAAGGGCGGCTCGGAGAACTTTCCCAGACTTGTTATCTAAACATTCTGCCTGGTGACATTTTGCTTTGAGGACAACCTGATAGTATCTAAAGGGCTGCAAGCAGGACTAAATAAGACACAGGGTGTGGTTTAGTTATTCTAAACCCCGAGGAAAAGCATTAAAAAATAATCCTTCTATCAACTAATTGACAATGAGACGGGACAGCAACAAATAACAATAAACAGGAATGAAAATAGCAGACGTCTTTGTGTTTCAGTCTCAGTTTTTTTAGTATTGCATTCTCAAATGCAGTTGTGTAGTAATTAAAATCATCTGCTGCGCAGTTTGGCTGAAACAAAAAGCTGCAGATGCTGAACCTTTCTGCTTTGTTTATGGGTATCAAAAGAGACACTCCCAGTAGTCGGAGCTGGTGATCCGTGTGCTGGAAGCGGATCCGGGCTAAGCAGCTGACCAGATGAGGCGCTGGGGCAGCATTTGGCCTTTTAAATTCTGTTTGGTCTTGTTGTCTACAAGCCCTACTTGAACAGAAAAGAACAAAAACTGGAGAAAGCTCAAAAGCGGGAATGGAAAAAGATGCAGGGTCGCGGGGACGGCTGGATGGAGGGTGGGCGAGCTGATGGAGGGTGTTCTGGGCAGGTCATAAGTTAGAGGGCGTGAGTCATATTCGAGCTCACTGACTGCAGTGTTCATAAAGTCTTTCACAGCGTGAAGTGTTTGAAGTCAACCAAGACCCGCCCAGGAACACACTGAGAAAAGAGAGGTTCACAGCCAACAACGCAGACCCGACACAGAACTTCAACACCACCACGCCCTGCTGCAAAAAAAAAAAAAAAAAACTGAGGGAAATCAGGATAAACTGCAGCGAGGACGCAACATTTCACTCACCAGTCCAGTTATGAACGGTAATTAGCGACAAAATGGCCAAAGACATTACAAAAACAACAACAACAACTCGGCTAATATTCTTAGGAATGACTGGCTCACTGCACAGATTTACTGCAGCTTCGCGTATAAATTACTCTTCAGTGTCACAGTTTTTAATGAGAGGGTAGAATACGAATATAAATCATCAGCTAAAACGTATTAGAAGCTGCATGAATGTGCCAGATGTTGCAATCGCTGTCATCCCCACAGCTTACAGAGCGAAACTGTCCCGTTCCAAACACATCAAATCAAACATTAATAGTTTGCTCCCAAATCCAGATACTGAAAAAGTTATTTCATTTCGTACATTCATCCACACGACACTGAAGTAAAACCATCTCAGTTTTGGTTATACCACTGGTGGTAAATGCCTGTTCCAGTTATGATGACTCTGGTGAACAGAAAACAGGCGTATAAATCACAGCAGAAGACCCATCATTGTTGTTTGGCTGAGACACCAACACAATCAATCAACGCACCTTAAACTATGGGACACAGATAGCGGTTAATCTACTGAAATGAATGATGACACCTACTGAGTACAGTAACAGAAACCTGTACTACATGAGCCGTGTGATTAGATGAAAAGCACAAAGAGCTTCCCACATCGGTTAAATCAGCGTCATGTGAGGACTGACAGCGACACCGAGCATCTCTTATTCACAGACAGCGGTCTGGCCGACAGCGCTGTGGCTTTAAAATCCTCGGCTTTCCTCCTACATCTGGAGATATCTAAAACCTCCGAGCCAAGCGGCTGTGGGTGCAAAAAACTAAAATTTTACTGCCGCTGTTCGGGAGCCAGAGAGAAGAAGATAAGATTAATGCGAAGGGAAAGGCTGAATGACAAACACGATACAGAGCCGTGACCCCAAAGATCCGACGTTTGATTTGAGAGAGCGAGCTGCTGAGCGAATATTTCTGCTGTGGGCCGAGCGAGTGCAAAGTTTACATGACATGTGAGTCCACTCAGTCAACGGGAGATAACAGAGACGAGTCAGTGATGACACTCACTCAGCCAAGATCATCGTCAAAATACTGCGAATTAAAGTAGAATAAAGTCTACATAATTTAATACACATGTATTATCTTAAAATACACGCTTTGTACTGGGAGACAGGTGCTAAGGAGACAGGTGGACGTCCTGGTCTCACTGAAGATTAAGAACAAACACTTGGGCAAAAAGACGACGACAACATATTAAAAACTGCAGATGAGACGTCTCGATCAAGCTGTTTTGCCCTCTGATCCAATCCTTTAATATTGTGTAATACTCGATTCAAGTCCAATCAGGTCTTTCTCGTCTTCCTCGCGTTCTCCTACACGTGACTGAATTTGGTCCAATAAATATTCTGTCAAAGTTAATGGTGAAGAAACCTCCTGCACAAGTTAAAAAAAAAAAAAAGCTTAATTTTGACTGTATTGTTTCTTCTGCCACGTTTTGATGCTACATGGGTGTGGTTTCGGTTTATGGCAAAACCTAAAATGAATTACGACGGCAGTGTTTCTGCAGGTTTGAACAATCTCCTGCAAGAACAAGACTTTTTAAGACCTTTTTGAGACCGTTGCGGGTTAGATTTAAGTACACAAAGTATGAAAAATAAGAAAAATCAGAGAGAATTTATCGTCATTCCACTAATGAGGAGGGGGTCTACGCAAATGAAGTCGTAATAAATGGACGTAAGGATTTAAGAGTAAATGTAATTTAAGATCTACGATGCAAAACATGCTCATACTTAAGACTATTTAAGACATTTTAAGACTCTGCAGAAACCCTGTACAAAAAGACGGGGCACGGCAAGTGAAAGTGCAGCATTGCACATGGTTTTGAGATGCACAGCGTTTAAGTCCGATGATGAGGGAGGCGTTATACGACAACCAAAAGTCAATATGCAAACACTGCGTCCAAGCATTTTGAATAAAAGGAGGAAACACCTCAAACTTATCTGAGCAGCCCAAACAGAGACATCCAGAGACATACAGTCCACTGTGAGATAGAGATTATCTCAACAACTTGTCATCACAGTGTTCACATCTGTCGACACACTGTTGACAAAAGCTAAAGTTAGCTTACATGCATGTGTCTGTATTAACCCCCTGTTATGATCTGTTGACCTGTCCAGGCAATCAATTTATTTTTAAATGCTCTTACTGTTTGATATTTTAAGAGGTACTTGTTCAAGTAAAGTTCCCAAGTAGTAGCAGACAGAAAAAAAAATGGACAAGGACTTAAAAAACGACGATTAAATGCAACAAAAACATCTTGTCAAGTCAAATGTATTTCACTAAAGTTGTGATGATTGAGTTTAACTGCCCCCAAAAAGTGCTCCCACTGATTTTAAGCCAAGGTATAAATTATGTGCTGTAAAAGACACTCTTATAAAAAAAAAAGTGCTGTCAACAGGAGGCTACGCCGCTGCCACCCACTCAAACACTGGTGGAGTGCACCAGATGCTAAAGTGGGCCGCTCCTCTCACCAAACAAAACAAACACATCCCTCCCTAAACACAACAATCACTGTAGTTAAGAGCTTCCCTGTGTGTCCCCCCTTCTCTCATCATCATCATCATCATAATCATCCTCCTCCTCCAGCTCCCTCTGAACCCCACCACTCCCTTTTTTTTTTTTTTTTTTACCATTTAATAGCTTCCCACCCTCCTCCCTCATGTGCCTTCTCCCTCCTAAGCTTCGACCCCTCTTGCATTGCTCCGTTGCAGCCATGTATGCTATGCCTGGCTGAGCAGTGAGAAAGCCTGTCCGGTCAGTGGGCCAGAGCCGGGCTTGACGAGCTCTGGATGAAGCCGCTGTCCTCTGGCCTCAATCGAGCGTCGCACATGGGTGGTCTGCACTCTAAAAACACACCATCAGTCAGTGTGGTGATAGGGGCCGTGGTGTGGAGCGCCAGGTCTCAGATCCAGATCCAAATACGTATATAAACCTTAACTTTTGGGGAGGGGAAAGTCAGTGAGATATGTGATTGAGCTGCACCAGACATGCAGCTTGTGTCGAGTCCTGGTCGAGAGGGAAAGACGCCCTTCATGTGTTTAATATCTGAAAGGAATACAAAACCTGGCAACACGTGTACAGTGTAATCAGTGGGAGTGGGAAAAAAGAATTTAAAAGAAAAAGCCACAATTTGGGTCGATTGTGAACGACTTCCACACACTTTTTCTTTTTCTGTATAAGTGCAATAAATTGGAAATGGATCATATTGGTTTTTTTTTACTCAATTTGTCCAACGAATTATCACTGTCATCTGATGTCCATACATACAATGTGTATTTAAAATCTCTCAGTGAACTACAATATATCGAAATATCATAATATTGTTATCGTGGCTCTAGTATCGTCACACGTATCGTATCGTGACGTCCTTTGCCGATACCCGCCCTTAGTAATCAGTGTAGTGGCTCAGGTACTTCACACACGTCTTTCAATGTTGTTTGGTTTTATTTCTATTCAAATATTGACAAAACTGGAAACGTGTTTTTCGATAAGAACGACACGACCTTAGAGATGATATTTTTCCACAGCAGAGGATTTAATGTAGAGCTTAAAACTGCACACAGACGCTTTTAATTCAGTGCATTCTGCATTTTAAGAAAAACTGATGATATGTGCAGAATATTAAGATGTTTTGTGGTATGGATGTTTAGCCGTCAGTTATTTTCTCATTATAAACAGGACATGAAGTAACATTTTTGAATTTTTTTTTATTGGAAATACTCGCAAAGGTCACATGTTCCTTTCCCTAATTAAAGACAGGAATGTTTCACCATATTAGATCCGTCTTGTCATACGTTTATGGATATGTGAAAAGACACAGGATTAGTTGAAAACATCTCCGCATGCATTCCACATTTCATCGCTCTGCTCTAATGACTTTCTCTCTGCGGCTGCACTGAGGCATACCTTGAATAACTATCATCATGAGGACTCTAACAACACCGAAGGGTTGAAAAGGCCAACGTAAACAAACTTCAAAAAGCCAACACAAATCTGTAGGTCACAGTCTGCAGAGAATGCAAATAAAATTATGTAATTACCAAGTGTGCAGCCAATTAATTCATTACAAAATTCATTATAGAAGCAAAAACTAAAATAATAAACTCAATGTGAAAAACAAATATCACCAAAAAAACAATGCTTGAAGAGTTTAATTGGGGGCATTAACTCACGCTTTTGGAGCTTGGGAATACGTTTAATTAAAGCCTAGAAACTGTTTACATGGAGGCCACACTGCCTTGATAAACCTCTCAAACTTTACAGCTCACCACATTTCCAGAATCGGGGCATTAAGCAGACTGAAAACGGTGTCTGGCAACCGACCAGACAAAAACTGTTGCAGAGAAAACACAAAATTACCAGCCAAGACAAAAAAGAAAAACAAAAATACCAGACGACTGTTTCTCACGCTTGTTGAAAGACGAGTCCACCGGTAATAAGAGAGAGAGACAGAACAGAGACACTGATTCAGAAGCAGACCTCAGTATTCAGGTTACCGCTGTTGTTGTGGCGCGCTAACATTGGCTTGCTGCTGAATCAGGGGTGATAATTAATAGCCTCTTCTCTCACTACTGCAAACACACACACAGGACAGCAGCTCTCTCCCACCATTTCCCAGATTTACAAAGTGCTGCACAAACACACTGTGCACAGTGTGACCTTGGAGCTACCGACTACTCCGACAACAACATTGTGTGCGTTTGTTACAGTCTTAACTGCAATATAACACGGAGTGAGCTGGTTTTAATCCGCCCGTACTGTAAATAAGGCAGTAGAGACGCAGATTGTACAACTTAGCGAAGTTCTGACTGAATCTCTGCATATGTGAGCAAGAAGTATAATCTAGAAAGACAGTAGAGCAGCTTGAAAACACTGACGACTACTCACTGTTTAAAAAGGTTTGAGGAACATTTTCTCATATCCACGTCAAGAAATTCCTAAAGAGCAGTTTAGAAGCTCAGTGCGGCGTCTCCGGCCGCCGCCATCTTGGAATAACCTGAATCCACTCGGCTGCAACTCTTCAGGTATTAATACAATTTAAAATATTAATATTTTCAACCGGAATATGCGTCAAGTGGAGATTTGAGCAACTCTTTTGTGGAATATTTATAATTAAAAATGATCAGGACTTTAATTTGTTATACTTTAACTGCATCAAATTAATTCAAAAACAACAACAACAAAGAAACTTAGTTATTTATAACTAACAAACAGGACATAAAGGACTTTGAGACTGATCCACAACCACCCACAATAACCTAACGCATCACTGAACAACACATCATTATCTCAGCTTTCGAATGACAAACAGAAAAATCATCAGCAAACCCACCTCTCGATGCAGACTCCGGGCTACTCCCTTTTGTTTAAAATAGACCGACGCTAAAGACACAATGAACCCCCTTTCTCCCTTTCGACTCATCTCCATGTGTCACCAACACTTGTGCAAAGAGTTCAGCAGCTGTCATGACAGCCACAAATATGAGAAGTCAGTAACAGGTTTGAAAGGCAGCGGAGAGGAGGGAGAAGGAGGGAGGAGGAGGGAGGAGGAGAGTTAAAGGAAGGCAGCAGAAATCATCCCTGGTCTCAAACTACCCCCCCTCTACCACAAGGCAAACAATAAAGTTATTATGCCCCCTTTTCTTTCCTCTGACTCACAGTTAATCCACGCTGTGAGTTTTGTAACTTTCGCTCGGTCACAGCTCAAGCCTCCTGCAGGAGAAGTTGTAACTTTAATCCACACACACACACATATATACACGACAAAACTGTAAATGTATCGCGACACAAACAGTGCGTAAAACCCGACAGCTGCTGCGTTAAAATACTCACGTCAGAAACACAGGTACTCCCTTTATCCAGCACCGACACACTATCCACCTGATCGCATGTCGGAAACGAGCGAAGAGGACGAGGCGGAGAAACAAAAAGAAAACAGAGTCTCTGCAGGAACAAAGTTGTTTCCGCGGACAAATTAAACTCCGTTAAAGACACCGAGATAAATAAACGAGTAAAGACGGCGAACAGCCGCGTAAAAACACACGCACACACACACACACACACACGAGAGAGAAAAGTGTCGTAGCTCTGGGCTGTAAATACAAAGTGTGTCGCATTCCTATGGTTTCAGCAAAACGCGGCCCAGTATCATGACGTCACGGGGAGGGATTGAGGAGGGAGGGAGGGAGGGAAGGGGGGGGGGGTCTATTAACACTAGCTATTAATAACATTTCCGTATAACCCGTCAAATAAAGGTTACAAATAATTAGAAAAGAAAGAAGAAGAGCTGTGAAACCATTTCCTCCTCCTCCTTCCTGACACAGGTGTTTTTTTTTCTTACCTGTGCGTGTCACGTGACTCCCTCTGACTCTATGACTACTTCCTGCTGGGTTGATTTCAGGAATGCAACTATACTATGATTATCAATTAAGATAAGGATAATTTGACATCTAAACAAAGAGATGACACCTTCTTTTTTTTTTTTTTTTGTTTTGTTTGTTTTGGGCTAAACTTATTTTCTTTACAATGATTTAAAAACGCAGACAAAAACACAACAATGCGTTGTCATGACGGTCAAAGCAGACCTGAGTCATGCCGGTCTCAAGTGGGCAAGTCCAGCTTTGTTTTTGGACAATCCGTGACCTGGTTCATCAAAGACGTAAAACATATTATTGTCTAGGTATTTTTGCAAGAACAATAATAATAAAAAAAACATAATATGACTAATTAAGGCTCACCAGTACTGTTTTTAATGATAAATGACACATGAATACGCATGGGTCTAGGAAAATTCACGGTCATTTCTCACTTGTGTGTAAAGACAAAGATAAAACAAAGGAAAACTGACCTTAAAAAACAAAAAAATACGATTAATTAAGTGGCTAATCATATAAATCCGTATTGTTTTAATGACAAACCACACCCCAAATATTAATATGCACACAGATCGAATCAGTATTCATGTTTCATTCAGACACAACAATCATTTACTCAGTGGTGAAATGCCTGTTGCAGTCGGTAATTTAGGCTAATGAGAAGGCCACACATTTAATTTTTACAGATTAACTTTTAAAAAGTGTCACTCTGGACCAACAGGCGCTGACAGCGCAGCTCAAATTAGCGCTATTCATAGACGTCTGATCGAGGCAGGCTACTGTGAAATACCGAGTCCGCCTGCCAATATAAACAACCATGTCACCAATGAGGACAAAGATAGTGAGTCAAGGCTAAATGACTAAACACAGCTGAACTGTGGGCTACACTCACTGTATTCTTGCTTTAATTGCATATTTAAATGCTGCTTGGAAAGTTGGTTTTTAAAAGAGGTGAATGAGACAATTTAAGATGAATACAGTGTTTAAAGGTTTTTTACGGCTCTCATGGGAGTTATTTTGGGTTAAAGGAGGCGAGGTGAACGAATAAACCCGCTACTTTAAAAATCTTTTGCCCTTTTTATGAGAATACAGTAAATATGCATTAGATGACACAGGAGTTTATAAGTTTATAATAAGAGTTCCTTATCGTCCACTATCTACCATCGAACAGACTACAAAGTGTCAGCCTCAACGAGGAAAAGGCCTGTTGACATTCCTCCCGAGTAAAAAAAATACAGCAGGAACTGATCCACTCTCGCGTATCAGAGCCAGAAACACACAAACCTGCCAATCCCGAGGCCGAGTTCAAACAAAGCACGCAGTGTTGCAGCCAATGAGGGCCGACGTTCAGAGGCAGGTTGTGGAATGTGGAAAGGTCAATGATAAGGACGGCAGAAAGAGAGAGCACACAAGCTAGCTTACACATATTTCACCACACACATACACAGTGTTTGACTGCGAATACGACCTTCACATCTTTTGCTTCACAGTTACTGACTGATACAAATATGTTTGCAGCCCATGTGCAGCCTACAGGTACAAGACGGGATGTTAGAGGGAAAGAGAAAGAAAAATACTGCTTAAGCAAACACAGCGGTTGGTGAAAGGTGGTGGAGTCCACGCCTACGCCAAAGCACCCAAGAAGTAAACCATCTGTGTAGATGTTACTCTGATATGTATCTGAACATTGCTGCAGAAAGCGCCACCAGAACCACCTCCTCTCCAGAGGTCAGGGTTCAGCCCAAAACCGTGATCCACTGTGTGTTCAGGACCAGCTTTAACCTTAGTAGCTGATCTATTGAATCGGATCTATCACACTTTTTTGGAACTGGGCTGTGTATAAAAATTTCACCCATCACAGTTTGTCAAAGTCTCTAAAATTGGAACAAAAATGATGAAGCAAACCGTGTTATTCGCTTGAATCTGGCACAATAACAGAAATTTAACACCTGCACAACTTACTTAATTAGGTTCTCTACTATTAGTGGGAACCCACTGCACTAATTATGACACAGAGGTGCTAAAAGTGCTAGTAGTTGTAGAGAAAGCTGCAGGATTTCAACATGATTTTAAGCTCCAAACACCATAAGAAACGCTCACTATGTTATGTATAACCAGGGCAGGTACAATCCAGTTTCTTTAGAATTTCATTTATTTATTTAGACAAACATTCCTGTGTACTTACCTCCACGCCGCATGTATGATGTATAATGTATTAAAACTTCAAAGAACACTGTAAAGCATGTGACTCAGAGCAGCCACCAGCCACCAGGTGCAGCTCCATCATTACATAATGACGGCACGCTGCTGAAAACAGAGACCCCCCCCCCATTAGTGAAGCCAGTCATCATCTGTTCTACTCATTACAGCACATAAACACAGCTCTGCCACATGCAGCACGTTGGCTTACAGCGTGTTACGGCTATAAGCCTGAGGAGGGTGGGAAACCGTGATCCGTTATGATGGTTATAACATCATCCGGAAAAATACGGTGTCCAGGTATCCACGACAAAAACAGAAATCCCATCGTGAATTGTTAAAATATTTGACAATTTATGAGCATTATTTTGTGTATTCTTTCAATCTTGATATTGTTTTTTTGTATACATTCTTGCACCACTGTGACAAGCAAAATTTCCCCCTAAGTGGGATATATAAACAAAGTCTTATGTTTTGAGGGCCCACTTCAGCAGCAGGACCGTGAGAAAGACTCCTACTCACAGGCGGGTCTATGTCAACCAGATAATTCCACGTCTGGGTGTAAAAAAAAAAAAAAATGTCAACAACAACAACAACAAAAAAAAAAAGGAGATCTTTCCCTCTTGTTTCCCTCCCCTCTGTAGCAAACAGTGATTCACTACAATTGCAACACCGGTGCAGCTGAGGTGAAGCGTGGCCACCATCCAGAAAGTCTCTCTGTGCTGTGCCTGTGTTTTCTGAAACCTGCATATAGCAAAGAACAAACTGGCCCCAGCTTGTTTTTATTAAGGTTTAAAATTAAAACGACTGCCCTAGAAAACACGACAACAGACGGATTTTGTCTATAAATGTAAAGAAAATATCTACAATGCTAACACACGTGAATTAAATAAAACCAAACACACAGCAACAAAACAGCGGCTGAAACTAAGACTCAAACATTAAAACCTACTATTGTTAGGATACTTTTTTTTTTTTAATTCATACAGTGTTCTTGCCTCTGTTCCTGAGCACCTAGAGGGCTTTGTTGATGTTGGCGGCTGCAGTCATTCCAGAGAGGATTTTTATTTCCTCTAAGGCAATAAGCTTGGCCCTTTCTCCCTGTTACAGGGAAGAATCATAACACCACGTCTGATATGACCCCCTGTGGGTTTTTTCTTTCTCTCCTATCCATTCTCCTTTCTCTTCCCCACCCAGGAGTTATTTAATCCAGCTTAGCTTGATCCTCCAGACACTTTTACATTTTTCTGAAGGGTTGGGTTGGGATCATTTTATTAACGAGCAACTGTAGCTGGTCTCTATCGAACGTCTAAATAACCCGAACGTAGAAAACGTTATACGGCGTCGCATGTCAGCGAGGTAAAACCTGGTGTCTGAGGTCAGTTCATTTCTCTGTTTTGAATAATATTTTTTTTAGAGTGGTTCTTTGCTTATGTAATGTTTACACATTAGATTACATTTATTAAAGTGCAGCTGCCAGTGTTTCATTTATTTGTTAGAACAATCAATGAACACTTGCATCATTGCTAAAGTTTCTCTTATGCTGGAAGCATCAACCCAGAAGTTTAAGCAAAAAAAAGAGACTAAGATGCGACTTCTTAAATAGCACAGTCATCATGTTGTCTAAAAGCTCATATTCAGCCTTCTATGTGTCAGCTAACTGGTAGCACAGCACGTCACAGGCTAACTCCAAGCATGTTGATTGTTCCTCGCTGACATCACAACTAAAACTGGTCTGTTGCTGCCAGTAGTGTCTCATGGGAAGACAACCGGTCTGAACCACTGTTATCCCGGAAAACCCCACGGTTGTGTGACTGTAAAAAAGATGAGAACTTTTCTCCATCACCTTGTTGATACACGGTGAAGTCACTGTTTTCATTTTCACTGTTTTCTCTGCAGATGTGGTTGTTGAACAGAGTCTAGCTCTGAATCCCTTTAAGCTCTCTCCCAACAAACACTCACACCTTCCTGCGTATTTACACCTATATCTTCGCTCTCTCTCCCTCTTTGCCACATAATTCGACACCAGGTCTCCGTCCCTCACACAAATAGATCTCCCTGCTTCTTTTTCAATCCAATGCCCCCTTTCTGTGAAACCTGATACCAGGAGAAAAGGTAAGAGACTTTTAATCTTTAGATGTTTGCTCATCCACTACAAAAAAAAAAACTGCAAAGACATGACAGAAGAAAACTGTCAATGAATTGGACAAAACAATGAATATTTTACTTGTTAAGAAGTCAGGAATTATTTTAAAAGAATTCACTGACACCTTCTGGTCCATGATTTTTTTTTTTTTTTAAAGGATTATCTTAGCTTACTTGCCTCTCACAGGAGAAAGGGACATTTTCCTTCAGCATCAGAATTTTAACGCTTGATGATAAATAACCACACATGGCAGTTTTCACAGTGATGTGTCCCCGGGCTTCCAGTGCCAACGTGAAAGCTGCTTGGAGTTCACAGCAGACGTCTGAGCAGCAGCTGTGTTCACCCTCTTTCACTCTCTGAAGGACCGTCGGGTCAGGTCAGCTCGCATCAAAGTAATGACAACATTCCTCCTGCCCATCAGCTCTGCCCCCTGCTGGACTCGTCTGTCAACAGTCATCGACACTTCCTGACTATCTCCGCTATCACGGCTCGACTTCCCTGCTGTGATCCACCAGAAACACCCCTCCTCCAAAACCTGGGAGACCTGCAGGGAAATCTGACAACACATTAGTTGGCGATTCCAGAAACTCACCTTTCCTACCCACTACATTAGTCATTATCACTAATGTTACATAAAAGCTACTGTGGATCATATGTGTCAGCAACAGGTTTCATCAAACCAAAGAAATGGGCAGATCCCTCTAACTTTTCTTCATTGAAGGAGTAAAAGAATGTGGTCTACTTTAGTCTGAACATCCTTCATAATCAAATGGAAATAATTTAGATATAGTTAAGATGGATGCTTTTCCTGACTGAACAGGAAGTAGAACAAAGTTTAGATGCACCTAAATTTCCAGGACGTGAAGAGTCTTGTAGTAAATTTTGAGCTTAGAATCATTTTTGGAAAGGCTTAATAGCTCATACTGAGAGAAGAACAGATTTTTTTGTTCAGGTTAATTCTCCAGCCTCCAGGGTAACACACAGAGCCCCTGTCTTACTCCTGCAGGGAGGGAAAAGAGATGTGACTGAAGCCTCCTGAATGATATTTCTATGGACGTCCCAGCTTATTCAAAAACATCATATAGTGCCAGGAGCAGAAGAAACAAAAAACTAATACAAAACCAAAACGCGTATTTACCAAAAGGTCCATATCCATCATTAGGAATGCAAGGTTATAAAATTTTCCACAAGTCACCTCAAGTGCACATTTGACTGTGACACACTTGAATTGTGTTAATCAAACAAATGTCCTGAATTTAAGTGAGGAGCGTTTAACCTGTTTTTCCTGTATGATGACTTATGCTCACACTTCTTTTTTACACTGCACAGCATCTGAATGCTTCCACGACTACCACCAAGCAAGACAGGATGCTTCCTGCACTCATTTGTCAGAACCTTATGTACACTAAATTAATTCTTATATAACTGCCCTAGACTAAAATCTGCTCCGTGTCTGTTAGAAGTTTCAGTTTATGTTGAAACGGCGTCAGAAAGGTGGTTTTTCAACTGAATGATCATTTTTGGAGGATGGAGCTTATGGTGTGGTTCAAGTGTAATTTAGCCCAGCCCTCTGCCTCAAATCTTATAATAATAATAATAGGATCATGCGTCGGGGCAACACAACACACACAAAAAAAAAAAAAAAAAATACCACAAAAGAAAGCCACAAGATGTGAAAACCACATCTGAATCAAGATTATGTGCAGGACTGTTATGCCCTCATTTTCACCAGTGTACCTAAGGAGCTGAGTATATTCTGAGATTCTCATTTCAATAACCCAAATTAGAATCTATAAAATTATATACCATCAAGCTTAAATCAAGCTTAAATCAACAGATACTAAAATACACTAGATCTACCAGAATCACTTTCTTGATCCCGGGGGGAAATGAGTTTTTGTTACAGCAGCTTCTACTCAAACTGCACCAGTGTTAAGAACAAAGAGCAATGTAGGCAATAAGAATAAGTAAGAGTAAGTAGACAATTATAGGAGGAATACGTGCATCAATGCATCACGCAACCAGTTTTGTCATCTGACCTGCAGAGTCTGGCGATTTACCAACGGGACGCGCACTTCCTCCCCGACATAGCTTTCCTGTCTGAGGAATTTCCAAAACACGATGTCGATGCTGCTATATCCGTGTGTGAGAGAGACAGGGAGAGACCCTTGCATACGGCTCTGGTATCCCAGGAATGTGTGGTACTGTGCCCAGTACCAATTGCTCAGTGCAGACATGTGCATAATACAGGGCACTGGATGATTCAGATCATCTGGATGGATCACAGTTTGCGAGGGGGGGGGGTTACACAAGCAAAACAAACAAAAGGATATGGAGGATGAATGGACAATATATCCCGTCCTGTTCCTTTTTTTTTATCCTGCACAGAAAATGAGCCACACTCAGTCCTGACAACGGAAGTTTAACAAAAGTCGTGATTTACAGGAACCGGTTAAATAATAGAGAAACGTCACTGGAGACAAGCGCTCCGTAGAAAACGCAACAAGATAAGACAATATTAGCAGACCAGTCTCCTGAATATCCCATTAAGCCGTGCACCGAGCTACGAGGGTCTTAGCTAAGTAACAGTAACATGAAATTAGCTCGGCTACACAAAACAAAGTAGCTTTTAATTGTTCCACAACTTTAAGAAATGACTCATAACTTGGTGCTTTTGTCCCATCTTATGAAGGGCAAACTTAATTCGTGACTGGAAGGGGTTTCTCTCATAATTAAGGCAGAGAGAGAGCGGACCGGAGGTGGTTGGAGGGGTCTCAGACGCAGCCTGGTCAGACCGGAGAGCGGCTAACGTTAGCCGCTCGTTCGTCAACAGTGAAACACACACACACAACACAATTTAACTAAAGTTACGAGAAACCAAATAGCTTACTCACACAGGGAGTCACGGGAAAACTTTTTCTGCTCCCACCGCGGAGTGGTGGCAAACTTTCCGGTGATTAGAAGAGCGGGAGCGGGTTAACTTTGGGCAAACTGTCTGACATTAGCCGAAGTCTCACTTTCCCGACGCCATGTTGGACAGAGGGAAATAGTACATCCGGGACACTGCAGTGGATCACCATGGAAACCCAGCCTGGGCCGATCCGCTCCACTGGGAAGACAGCTCAGAAGCTATTTATCTAATTTATTAATATTGATTTATTTTAAGAAAACATAAATGGTTGTGATGAAATAGGAGACACCTAAACACATTCGTCTGCTTATTTTCTTTTTACCGATATTCTTCTTCTTCTTCTTCTTCTTCTTCTTCTTCTTCTTCTTCTTCTTCTTCTTCTTCTTCTTCTTCTTCTTCTTCTTCTTCTTCTTCTTCTTCTTCTTCTACTACTACTACTACTTTTTCGTCTTGTCATATTTAATATTCATTATCATCAAGGATACTGATTAAAGACTGGTACTAATGGTACAAACAAATAGTAAACATATAAACATTACAACATGACAAACATACATAAATATAATATAATAATCCAATTTGTAGACGCCTCGATATTAATTTAAAATGATTGTAAACTAACTTTTCAAACTCCATTGATCAATTATCTAAATAATAGGCCTAAATCTGTAGCACCTTTTTTTTTTATATCGTTGGCCTAATAGCATAATTGCTGAGGCACATTTAAACGTTTTTGGAAAACAAGAAAAAACACTTTTTTTGATATTAGATTTGATATTTGCTACATTTTTACATTTTCGGCTCAGTTGCACAATGTAATAAAGTGATAAAAGCCAATAAAATGGATTAATTTTCAGCAGCTTCTGACAATGATGTAGCTGATAAAAGTATAAGAAGTGTTCGGTGCCAAATCAGCTAAGAAACCAAACCAAAACAACAAATCAAACTTTACAAGATAATGTCTCTGAATAATTTCTTCCACAAAATAATGAAATAAGGTTTGAGAATATTTAGCAGAGAAACTGAATGTACTCCCCACTCTAAAAAGGTGGACTTTTGAAATGTTATAATAATTTAAGTGTGTGTATTAACACACTATCATCAGTAAAAATTTACAAGAAAAGAACATAAAAGTTGTAATTTCCAGTTTATCCTCATGGTGATAGTGTTGTCTCACTGTTACACAGTCATAATAATGTTTAATGGTCAAAATGTTTCCACAAATCAATCATAAGGAGTCGAGACTGTCTCATGAGTCTCATGAGGTTCATCAGGTTTTTAAGGTCAGAGGTTAATAGGTGGATTAGAGGGGACCAGAGGTCAGTGTACGCCTGGGGATCATTTCCATAATCAATATGTTATTTGGTCCCATGGGAGACTGAATCGACACACCTGCTCTAAATGTAGACGTTTTACCTTGAATATGTTTTTATGCTCTAACATAAGAGAAGAAATGGATTTGAAAAGGTTCATCAGAGTGATATGGGTCAGTGAGAAACTCAGTGAAGATTTAATGCAAAGACACATTCTCAGCCCAATAACTATGATTCTAATTTGGTTTATTCCTTAAAAGAGCTATTTACTTCTTTATTTATTGCTATGTAAACAGTTAATCTTTTCAATTAAGAAAGGAGACAGAAACTAAACATTGACTTCAGCTTAGTCTCATTAAAACTGTGATAGACAACGGTGTCACGGCGTCACGGTGCCGAGGAAACTGCAGGTTATTGATTCAGCCGCAGAGACAGCGTGGGGACAGATATCGCTCATGTACTATCAGACTCCCATTGGGCCTATTCTCTGTCTCTCCTGTTTGACAGAGGAGTAATGACAGGACACGGCCTCTGAGGACAGATATCAGGAGTTCGACATGAGCGCTGTGCTGCAGTTTTTTCCTGCAGGAGCTGGAGAAGAGGTGGGTAGAGGAGGAGGTGGCTGCACAGTGAGGCTGGCAGAGGAGGAAGGTGATCATCCAGAGCAGGGAACAAAAGCTCAGGGTTTGGTTCTGAGCAGATAAGGAGCTTGTACCAAGTCTCCTCGCCTTCCTGAAATAAAAATGTTTCACAGGAATTAATGATGCCGAGGAGCGCTGCCGTCAAAGCAGGTGGCACAGAAAAGCATCTCTCGGCTCGACTGAAGAGGAAATAAAGGCCCTAAAACCGTTTTTAATCCCCGACCCAGAACATCCTCACGTCATCCAGGCATGTCAGAGACGTTTATTCATACTCAGATGCAGCTTGTCACATAGAGACAGGGAGGCTGGAAGACATTTATTTTACAACAGGCACCAGGAGTCTGTAAAACGATCATGGGATGTCATTATTACACTGCTCCTGAACTTAAGACGTCACCTTGGAGAGGATTCTCACTCTGAGCTATAAAAACATAAATGTACCACATCTAAAGAAGGATTTCTGCTTTGAATGCAAAGGTTGCACAAATAAGGACAGGTTGAAAGAACATGGGATATAAATATAGGGATATATATATATATAAATATAGGGTACATATAATTGTTTTAATAACAGACCTTATTCTATGTTTTCCTTCCAGGTGTGGATGTAAATAATGCTTTAAGATGCATTTTTGCAGCATTACATGCAAATTAATCTCAAATTAAATTCACAGAAACTCTGTAAAAAGAAGAAGGAACAATTTATTATGTTAGTTGCTATTTGTTCTACATTTTTTACTATTTCTCTTCTCTTCTCTTCTCTTCTCTTCTCTTCTCTTCTCTTCTCTTCTCTTCTCTTCTCTTCTCTTCTCTTCTCTTCTCTTTAATGTAATGTATTGTGATGTAACTGATAATTTTCTTTTAATTTGACGTTACAGGGAGATTCTAGTGATATTATGTGCTTTTATAAACAGGACACTTTGCTTTTAATACAGCATCTATTGCATGAATCATCTAAATTGTGTTTTTGGACAAAAACAACAGTTAATTTACTAGAAATTATCTGTTTATTGTGTCATATGCCTTAAAGTCTCTAAAAGTTTAATTTGCACAACACTGGCCTCTAGTGGTTAAATGTACACAAGAAAGAAAGAAAGAAAGAAAGAAAGAAAGAAAGAAAGAAAGAAAGAAAGAAAGAAAGAAAGAAAGAAAGAAAGAAACATCTTGTTCCTTTTTTTTGACCTTGTGCACCTCTAGCTTTGTATAAATGCTACATTATTATTATATTATAATTACAAACACAACAATGAAACATAAGATGAAAAGATCACATCACAGATATAAAAGAGTTGAGAAATTAACCTTTTACATGAGAAAAAAAACAAGCCCAGCTCCATTTATTTAAATCATTAAATCCTGCAGTGGAAGCAGGTTTGGTAAAGTAACAGCGACTTTTTCTTGTCACCTTGCAGATTCGGATCAATATGTGCTGAAAGTGCTGATTCCTGGTGTTTCTTCCAAGTTTATTTCCGATCGTTAATTATCCAGGGAGGCGTTGCTGAGCCTGTTTGCTCTTCTCCTGCTTTCCTCCTTAGGCTAACATTGGCAGGTTTAGGTTGAAATCAGCTGGTTCAGACTAATATTAGCTGGTTTAGGCTAATATTATATGGTTAGGCTAACATTAACTGGTTTAGACTAATATTAGCTGGTTTAGGTTAAAATCAGCTGGTTTAGACTGATACATTATCAGGTTTTTACTTACATTAGCTGATTTATGTTTTGGTTAGCTGGCCTCAGCTAATATATAGAATAATAATAGCTGATTTAAGCAAATATTAACTGGTTTAGGCTAATATTAGCTGTTTTAGAACAATATTAGCTGGTTTAGGCTAATATTAGTTGAGTTAGATTAATGTTAACTGGTTTAGGCTAGGGACTAACTGTTGTAGGCTAACATTAGCTGGTTTAGATTCACTGGTTCAACATTGTTTAGGTCTTTGTTAGCTGGTTTAGGCTAACATTAGCTGGTTTAGACCATTATTTGATATTAGCTGTTTTAGACCAATATTAGCTGGTTAGGCTAGCATTAGCTGGTTTAGACCATTATTTGATATTAGCTGTTTTAGACCAATATTAGCTGGTTTAGGCCAATATTAGCTGGTTGCGGCTAGGACTAACACTAGCTGGTTTAGGCTAATATTAGCTGGTTTAGGCTAGGACTAACATTAGCTGTTGTAGGCTAATATTAGCTGGTTTAGGCTAACATTAGCTGGTTTAGACCATTATTTGATATTAGCTGTTTTAGAACAATATTAGCTGGTTTAGGCTAATATTAGTTGAGTTAGATTAATGTTAACTGGTTTAAGCTAGGACTAACATTAGCTGTTGTAGGCTAACATTAGCTGTTTTAGATTCACTGGTTCAACGTTGTTTAGGTCATTGTTAGCTGGTTTAGGCTAACATTAGCTGGTTTATGTTGAAGTTAGCAGATCTACGCTAACATTAGTAGGTCTAAGCTAACATTGCTTAGGTCATTGTTAGCTGGTTTAGGCTAACATTAGCTGGTTTATGTTGAAGTTAGCAGATCTACGCTAACATTAGTAGGTCTAAGCTAACATTGCTTAGGTCACTGTTAGTTGGGTAAAGCTAGCATTAGCTGGTTTAAGCTATTTATTCTCCACTGTGCTCTTACACTGTGGATCACGTTTGAGTTTCTTACTGTATTTTATTTTTTTCTTATGGCTGAATGTATGTTTCTCTTTATTATGTTGTTGTGAATAAATCCAGATGTGAAGTGTTAAGGTCAAAGGTCAAAGTTGAGGAGACAAATGTAGTTTACTGAATCTATCCTTATACATATGAACATGCCTCGAATATAAATATCAGAAGAGAGGATTTTGTTTGTTTGTGTTGCAGAGAAAAAGTGTAGAAAAGGAAAGTTTTAAGGCACCAGCAGAGCTCAGGTTCCAGGTTTGACTCTGTGTTTAAAATATGAAACACTCTGGATCAACAAACAGGAAACTCTTTCCTAAATTACTCGGCTCAGCAGTTGAGGGAGCGGCCTCGCTGGTTCCAATCCTCCTCTGATGTAATGAAAGTCGTACAGAGCACAGCTTCATCATCAATCCTGCCGGGGTCTGACTAATTACTGGAGCAGCAGGTCGAGCGCATCAGAGGAAGGAGAGAAACCACTGGATAGTCTGTTTCATCACGACCCATAAATCTCAGGTTTTACTGTCTGAACACTGGAAATGTTACATTAGATAAATGGAAGACGCAGAGGATTATATATTTTATATTATTATTATTTTTAAATATAAGGAGGAAAACTCTGTTTTAGAGTTTCAACAGTTAGGTCAATATTTTTATTAAAATTAAAAATATTTTTATTAATAAAATTAATTATTAAAAAAATTACTAGACATCACTAAAAACTCCCAAATTTAACAACAACCACCTTCTAATTAGCTTAACAATAATAAAATTAGTCTTGATTGTGTTCTTTTTGTTAAGTTGAGATAATCATGACAGATATTTCTTTTTTCGGCAATATATCAAATTTTAAATGGAAAATAACAAAATATATCTGTGTTATACGTCACATCCAAAACACATGAGCTGCTCCCAGGTTTGTTCTTCCTCCTCTTTCTTATTTATTTACTATAAAGTAGTGTGTGAGTCAAGACATGTCAACAGTTTCACTACAATATATTTAAAAATAACTTTCAAGTCCAATTGACTCAGTTGTATATATTATATTTAGAAGAATCTTTCCATGTTTTCCTGTCACTTAAACTTCAATGTCATTTTTAATTTTAATTTTTTTTTAACCAAGCCTCACTTTATTTATTTATTTGTCATACTTTATCTGCACATATCTGCACATGTACATAATATGCTGGTTTTTTTTTTGTTTTTTTTTGCCAACTTTTGCAATTTTTATCCTTTTGTTATTTTATTCTCCTGCTCTTATTTTATGTACCGCTCTTCGCCCTCCTAATTGTCCTTCAGGGATAAATAAAGTTTTTTCTGATTCTGATTCTAATAAATATACCACGTGGTGACTGGTTAAAGGCGGCCATGTTGGTTTTAGGCCTGAAAACAGACATGAAACCTGTCAACCACTCAAAAAGTGCCACAGTTATATACTGACCCAGCTATATATTTCTACCATTTGAGTCTCCTGTTTGCAGCTGTTTAAATGCTTCAGCTGATGACATGTGTTGACCGAATCATTTGCCCTTTTGCGTCCTGGTGCCTGAAGCTTAAACCCTGCGTCTGGCTCTGGACCAACCTTCCTGAGGAGAAGCAGCGTCACCGTCCTTCACATCACTTCTCACCCTGCAACAAATGTCCGTCCTGGCTTCTGCAGTTTAAATCTGAATATTAATGAAACATTTGAGCCAATATCGAAGAAATGACTCTGGTAGAGGAAGAAAATGATGAAAATGAGACGGGCCTGAATTTACCAGGAGTTAACTTCAGTGTGTGAAGATGTTTTCTGGTGCATCAGTATAGAAAGAGGCGTCAGATCCCGTTAACTTCGCCCCAGCTCATGTTCATCCACACAGTTAAACCATCGGCTGCAGCTCTTCTGTCCGACGCCACGATTCAACCTCAGGAATCATCTCTGCACCTGAATCACGTTCAGCTGCAGCTGTTGATTCGATCATTTCCGAGTTCCTGCGTCTCAGCTGGACGAGAATCACCTTTAATAATTCTCTGCAGCACGTGTGATGACATTAGCGCACGATGACTGGACATGACGGTTAATAAGAGGACGGAGAGGACAGAGAGGACGGAGAGGACGGAGAGGACAGATGGGTCGAAACCCTGGGTTTTAAGCTCTTCTGTTTCTTCATGAACAATTTTTTTTTTAATCCTGTTTGGTTTTCTTTGTTCTTCCTCTTCTACTTTATAAAAGTCCTTTACTTTCAGTGCCTTTGTTCTACTTCTATGTCTCTGTGTTTGTCTCCTGTCAGTTAAAAGAAAAGTAAAAAGAACATGAAAGAATAAAACAAACATAAAACAATATAACAACATCATGTCAAACACAAACAGTCTCTTCTTTTTCCACTAATAAATTTTTTGTTCGAGAAGTGTTTATATGATCTCGACCCATCTCCACAGGTCACATCAAGCAAATGTATTTTCTTTTGCTGTTACGTTGTATTATAAACAGAAACATAATGTATAAAAGGAGTCGATTAAAGTTCATTTTCATAATTATCCTTTGTTTTTTTATTTGTTTCTTCTGTTATATAATAAATTGCATCTTTAGTTATTTGGACTTTCTGCCCTGTCGCTGCAGTGTCTTCTGCTTTCTGTTAAGTTATTGTTAAGTTTTCATTAAAGATCTTTTGTTATCTCCTCCTGCGTCCTGTGTTTGTGTTGTACCTTTCATCCGGCTCCTGACCAGTTGATGAAGTTATTGTAACGTCTGTGTGTAATTTACTTTACTGTTTAATTCATGGATTTGTTTTTGTGACTGTTTGTACTTTGGAGTCGTCCCTGTGAGGTTGGAGCCCGTCCCAGTCTATTTCAGGGCCAACACACACACGCACACACACACAAAAACACACAAACACACGGACACACACGGACACACACAGACACACACACAGACACACACACACACATGTCTTTGGATGAAACACAATGTTTCTCTTGTTATTGACAAAGAATTCAATATTAAAACTATATCATACTTTAGATAAATGACTAATGCAGTGATGCTCAAGTCGAGATAAAGAGTTTGTTTTTTAATTGTCTTTAATTCATCACAGTTTCCTTAGAGAGATCTGGCTTTAAGAGTTTTAATTCTCCTTTGACCAACATGGAGACTAATTATTGCATGTTTCTCATAATTAAAGTTCCTGTGTTTTCATATTTTTTTGTCAGTTAGCAAATAAAAGTCCAAAACCCAGCTGAGAACTGTCCTGTCTTTCTCCTTTTTTTCCTCTCATTTGTAAATCTTTAAATTAAAATAAAGCTGAGATGAGGTGTCTTTGTTACCACGTATCTTCTTCAGGTCTGGGACTGAAAACCACCAGACTCAGAGAATCTTCACAAAGAAAGAAATCCTGACCCTGACCCACTAAAAAAAAAATCCCTCAGTCCAGCGGCTTGTTTCTGTTTGATCACAGTAACCAGCAGCAGCAGCAGGAGCAGACTTCAGTCCACATACTGAAGGAGTCACGCTGTTTACTAGTCCTGTCTTCCTCTTAAAGACTCGCCCTCACTTATCATTTTCCCTCTCTAATAAACGCTGACTGATGAAGAGAGAATCCTCTGAGCAGCATAACGTCGCGTCATTTGAAGAATCTGTTTAACAACTCATTGAACACATCCCCCGTCCCCTGAACTGAACCATTTGTTTTCAAAGATGCTGTGAAGTGCAGCGGATTAAAATCATCATGAATCAATACAGACTTTAATTTCCATTAAGCCGCTTAGAAACTCAGGGGAAGAGGAAAGACAAAATACTGAATGTGGTGAAAGTAGCTGCAGCAGAGATTTTTTATTTTTTTTTATTTTTTATTGCAGCAGAAAGTTTGTTGTCGTTGCAGCAAAGAGTTTGATGCATTTATTTTTGTTTTTTATAAACTGCAGCAGAGAGTTTGATGCATTTATTTTTTTATATATAAACTGCAGCAGAGTTTGATGCATTGATTTTTGTTTTTTATAAACTGCAGCAGAGAGTTTGATGCATTTCTTTTTCTTCTTTATAAACTGCAGCAGAGAGTTTGATGCATTTATTTTTCTTCTTTATAAACTGCAGCAGAGTTTGATGCATTTCTTTTTCTTCTTTATAAACTGCAGCAGAGAGTTCGTTGCAGTCTAGACAGCAGAGCGAGCCGTGCTGAGTCATGAGAGGCTCGTCTCCAGGTCGCAACGGCTTCAGGCTGCGAGAACAAACGACCGCTGACAACTTCAGCTGCTAATTTAATTATTGATTGAGGGAGGAAGGAGAGCGGCTCTCAGGCTCCTGGCTGAGGTTCAGCGTCGGCGGGAGGTGATGAAAGTGACCTGGCTCCCTCACATCTCTGCATGTACGAGCCTCATTTTCTCTATCGATTATGATCATTATCACTGTCAGCTGGTTTTGGTGTAAAGGCCCATTCAGGTGCAGATAAGCTCCGTTAGCGCAAATAAGAAACATGAGCTGATTATTGTTTATGATCCAGTCTCAAGAAAACTGAAAACTCTTCAGTGCAATCAATGATCAGCATGTAGTTATTCAACTTATAATCAGACCAGATGATCAGATGTGGCCCAGGTTTTTTCTGATGCATTTGGCTCCAGATGCAGAGAGAAGAAGTGAGGAGGATAAAAAATCTATTTTCCATACAGTTTATACAGTGTAGTAATTTGATTTCAAACACGTGAACTCATCCTTTAAAACCTGCTGAAGACGTCAGAGCCGGTGTTTAACCTGAAAACCTCCCAGTGGACTTTCAGTGGAAACTTTAAAACTTCAAGAGGTTGTAAAGTGTCGTCAAGAGATTTGACCTGAATTCCAGGAAAGAAAGTTTTGTTGGTGCATTTTTGTTGGTGCATATTTACATGTTTGTTCTATTTGACTTCTCTCTGCTCGCAGTGAAGAAAAAAAACGACTTGGAACAAATGAATCGTGTCCTGAGAACCAACAGCTTTGATTTATACTGATTATATGTTACAGGCTTCGCTCTAAAATATCATATTTGCATTAGGCTGCAAAAACACAATAAAGTTATCTCAAGAAAAACAAGTTTTTCTTCAGCTCCACTGAGCTCAGAATGATTGGACAAAGTGTTTTAAAGCAATATAGAGATAAGAAAGATTAAACAAATAATAAGTGTGGATTTGTAATTAATTTGAATAGTCTACAGGTTTAAGAATATTTAATTCACTCCGAGATGCAAAGAACTAATGACATTTTGTTCTTAGTATATTTTTTAAATATGCAGCTGATTAACTTCTCACAGCCACTGTTAAATGATGATAATCGTGACTGAGCCTGACTGAGGGAGTTTAAATAAAAAAGGATAAGCTTGATTATCTAAAAAAATAAATAAAATAAAAAGCTGCATGTGGCTGCGTCTTCTCATTACTAGAAGCTGACAACTAGATAAACACGAGAAAGGTCAGCGGACTTCGAGGTTCGGTGAGGAGGCCTAAGAGCCGCGTGGCTCGAGAGGAGAAATCTACTAAAACAAGGATTGTTTCCATAATCTGAGAGGATAACAGCTCTGATTTATACGTGAGGAGTTGTTTTCTAAAAAGCAGACGTGTTTCGGACGGAGAGCGTCCACCAGGTCTTTCCACCGACACGTCTCTGCGTTATTTCAAGACCATCACACGGTCTGTTTCCACTCATCCGCGGCGAGAATGACGACACACACTCTGGAATATATGCATAGTTTATCGTGTCATAACAATAAATTCTCAAGGCTTCACTGTAAATAAAACAGTCGAGTAGGACAGCTGAGGGACCGTAGCCTAAATCACGAGCAGGACGTGAGGTCTCGGAGAAGAGGTACAAACGTGACGTTGAATATATTTCTGCTGTGAAAAGGTAAAACTGCTGCATCTACTGAGAGTATACGGAGGGGTCGACCTTGCATTTTCATACAGCTACGAGCTACGAGGATCAACAATTTAGGCTACTTCTGCTACAGTACAGTATCGCTTTAAGTTCCTCTAGATACCTGAATAAAAACAGCGTCCTGCTGCGGACGGAATAAAAACAGAGAGAAGAGTCATTCCTCTAGAGGCATATGTTCACAAAGAAATCTCCGTTAGTGCAGAGAGGATCTCAGAAGACGTCTTCGGGGTTTCTTGAGCGGGACCTCGGTGCTTCTATTGCATCGCTGAGGGTTTGTCTGATGGTTTCTGAGCTTCCAGAGAACTCACCGGATCCTAAAGGAAGGAAGTTCTTCTGGAAAACTGAAGGTGTCACGGAGGATCCAGGGAGTCCAGGAGGAGAGAGTTCAGTGTATTAAGCGGTTCAACGCCGTTTCAGTAAATCAAGCATTTTTAAAGTGACCGCAGGAGTGAAGGAGCTGGAGCATGGACGGATTGATGAGCTGGTTCACTGAGCATAGACTCTGGAGTTTTGCAAAGATTTGACATCGAATCTCCACATCAGGTCTGATTAAATAAAAAGAAGAAGGACACACCTGGATCTCTAACCTGTTAGAGGACTAGTTGCGTTGTGGGTAATGTAGTACCCAGAGATTGAGGAAAAACGTAAAAATAATTCACGTTCTGCTGAAATGAGTTTGTTAGAGAATCATTTTTTAACATTTCCTGTACTTTAAAGTCCATGAATCAGAATCATTTTAAATGAATACGTTTGTTTAAGTGGTGGAAACTGATGTGACGACAGAAACCAAAGTCACATCTGATATATTTAACAGTCTAAAATAGATTTGACTAAGAGACATATAAGATATTAAAAAACGACTACACTACACTGTATCATGAACAATTATTTGATTATTAAACGGATTAATCAGTGTTAATTCTAAATACAGAAGTATTATTCAGTTACTTTAAGTCTGACGTTTACCTGCAGCAGATTGTAAAGAGCTCTGGTTTTACCTGTGACCTGTACTGGAGGACTGGGGGACTGGGGGGGGCCTTCTACGTGTCTGTGCCCAGGGGCCACGAGTCTCACAATCCGCCCATGAGTCAAAGGACGTTCACATGACTTTCAGAAGAACCAGCGGAGACAGAAAAACATCCGAGAACCGAAAACATCCCTCCCTGAATGTGACCGAGACTTCTCCTTCTTCTGATTGGACAGAGCGGAGACGTCTTCTCTGGGTCTAAAAACATAAACCCCCACCTCAGGAAAAAAAAAAAAAGGAAAGAAAAACACACACCCCCTCCCCACCTGCAGCTTGCATGCGGAACACTGGTGCATCCCGCAGCAGCAGTGCCCCCCTCCCCTGTCCTCAGCCAGCATCCCAAACTCCGGACGCAGCCTCCGTCCTCTGTCATCCATCCACCGCAGCCTCCTGTCAGGTGTGCGCACTCACCTATTTAACGTGTGTGTGTGTGTGTGTGTGCATGTGTGTGTGCATGTGCATGTGTCCCGGAGGCTGCACGGTCATCCGGACCTCGTCACGCAGCTGGTGCTGTTCGGTGGGTCGGTGCCGTTCTGAGCATCCGGCGTCCAGAAGAAGACATAGTAGATGACCAGGATGAAGGCGGCCACGGACACGCAGAGGAAATACGCGATGGCCATCGCCACTTTCACCCAAATCTTAGTTGACATGTTGGCGTGCTTGGCCCGCAGCTCCCCGGGGTAGCTCGGCCTCCGGTTCATGTCCCCGTTCAGCTTCTCCGCGGTCATGTTCACCTGCCTCCCGGCCGCTTTCATCTCGGTACCAGCGCAAAAATCCTATTCAACGAATTTTCCTCAGCGCGCTGTGGTGTGTTCATTTGAGTCCAGGACAGCAGAGACTGTTCCCCCTCCTCTTTCTTTCTCTTTCTTTCTTTTTGAAGGCTCTCCCCTTCTCTGGTCCCGGGATGGGGATGCGGTGCAGCGGTGCAGGTCTGGTCGCCTCCTCCTGCGGGGCTGCTTCCACGGGATGGTGGAGCTCCGTGACCCCTCCGAGTCCTCAGTGCGCACCGGGCAAACTGAACTCAAGGAGGCTTTCCCTGGCATCAGCTGGATGGGACCGCTGTCAAACTGGCTGCGATCAAAGTGGGATGCTTCCGGCCTGACTCTACAAAATAAAACCAATGAAAACCTTGAATAAAAGTCACACTCCTGCAGGAATTAATAAAAACAGAGACAGATTTCGCTCTAAAATATTAATATTTGGCTGCAAATTGTAGCAAAACAATATATTTATCTCAAGCAAAAACAAAAAAAGCTCAAAACAATTGGACAATATTTAAGCATTTTAAAGCAATATATAAAAGAAAGATTAAGAGCTGATGTGCACATGTTAAAAACATGCAAAAATCTAATTAAAATCTATTTTCTTAATATATATATATTTTTAAATATGCATTAAATCTCACCAGCTGTTCAGTAGCTCACAGATGTTGCACATGCATGCTCTCGTCTTACTTCCGGTCTCGCTCCTCCATCCTGTGTCCGACTTGACGCAGCTTCGGACGAGGAGGAGCTCAAAGTACGCAACACCCGACGATTGGGTCATAGTTTGAGAGAAACGTCCCGCAGCAGAAGATGAGGAGATGGGGGGGAAAGTGATGCAGGCGCAGATCAGATCAAGCACAAATTATTATTATTATTATTATTATCACCACCTCAGATTTTTCCTCCTGCAGAGTCTGCACGAGCAGCTGGTGGCAGGAGCCCATAAAAAGAGACATCAAGCCATAAATAAAAAAATAAATAAAATAAGCTTTCCCTTCACAGATGAGTCACAAGCAGCAGCCGCAAAATGTAAGCTGTGCTCTGAGTGGGAGGTTTTCTAACCCACATTAGCAGGAGATGAGAAGAGGAAGCTGCGACAAGCAAGGTCACGTATTTAGCATCAACACTGACACGCATCCATTTCAACCTGGACATGATTTTTTTATTCTCCCTCCGGTGCAGAAAACAGGAGGCGCATCAGACTCGAGACCAGACATTTATTGGGTAAAAGGAGGAAAAACAAAAACATAAATCAAACGGCGTGCTTTACATTTCATTTCATTTCATTTCATTTCATGAAGCTGTACAAACGTCTAAACTCCTTCTCCGATTCGTCTCCTCAGTGGCTTCGACAACTTGAAAAATGCTACAATTTTGGGTTCATGCTCTGATGATTTCATGAAATAAAAAAACAAAAAAACATCTGGACACCACTGCAAGAAGGCAAGTTCATGTTATCAGAGAGGAAGAGGTGGATGTACACGGAAACATGTGCAGCCCTGGAAAAATAACAAAGCTTAAAAATATCAAAATAATAATAATGAAAGTGATTTTAGGAGGCGAGGAAACTCCTTAAGAGTCAGAGGATGTTTTACATAAATCTGTGGCCTCATCTCAGACGCCACATTAGAGAGAAGGAGGCGACGTCCCCGAATAAAATAGTTCCCAACATATTCTCCTGAGCTAATCTGAGCGGATTCACCTGTTCAGCAGCTCGTGTCCTTTAATGCCAATAATGATCATTTATTATTCACCCAGGTCGACTCTCCAGGATTCTCCCTCCTCCTCCTCCTCCTCCGTTATCCACACACACCCAGGAATGTTCTTTTAAAAAATAAACTGTACATGTTGCGGTCACTCTTTATTCCTCGGATACACAACAAACAAACACACAATGAAAAAGGAAAACATTAAAGCATCCCATTTGTCTCCAAACGCCACAGGTGCCGATGCTTCAACAGAAACAAAGAACAGACTCACTTAGTCTGCAGAGGTACAAGAGGAGGGGTTCATTCCTAAACTAAAAAAAATTAAAATATGTAAAAGCAACTTCTCTTTTCTATTTATTTCATTAAGCTGTTTGGAATGAAACCCTCTGTTGCAGAAAACAAACGATCCGTTTAGGAGGCAGTGTGTGTCTGTGCAGGCAGACGGAAAGGACGTTACGTTACACAACCCACGAGGCTGAATAAGGAAATAATGGAAATCACATCAAAAAGGTTAAAACTGAGAAACTTTACACTCGTTTTTTTGAATTTGATGCCAGAAACTAATTAAAAACTTAGAGAGAAAGAGACAAAGAATTTGTGGATTTATTCATCATCAACAGGAAGAGCTGTGTAAAAAGCAACAATCATCTTCTCTAGAGAAACTCATTTAACATGAAGGTGAAAAGGAAAAACCAACAAATACATCTGAAATAATTCTGCATCTTCCAAGTTAAAAAAGCAACACAAGGAACTTGTTCACTTGTTACTGGCATCAACTTCAAAATGAGAACATTTCTCATTTTCTACACATGATTCGTTGTCTTTGCACAATATTAAATTTAATCTCATTTAATGTTCACTACATTCTGTTTTTATTTATCTTCTTTAGGAGATGATTCAGGAAATGACACCAAACTCTGCGCCAGCTTCTTTTCTTTTTTTTGTTAAATCATAATTGTGCCGTCGCATATACAAAAATAAAAATGGAAATAATGAAACGTTGAGAAAAGAGACACATGATTCCTATTTGTGATTAAACAGTGGAGCGTCTTTACAAACGTAGACAGGATTAAGAGCATCAGATATCTAAAAGGATGTGGGACAGGGTTTGATTACAGACTCCTGGAGCTGCACAATCGATCGCACAAAAATCCTGCTACACAATCTGATTCCGAGCGGAAATCAGCTGATAGAGGGCGGTTCAATGAGACGTTTCCTTAATAAAAAAACGGATCCGTTCAGGGTAAAACTTTTAGAAACCCTTTTTTTTTTTTTACTTTCTGGGCTCTGGACCTGATTCTCTTTTTCACACATTTAAGCAGACGAGATAAACGAGACGGTCGTCCCGTTTGTGTGTCCTCTCTGGGGGTTCGGTTTAGGGTGAAAGGGTGTCGCCGGGGTCAGTTCCCTGCTTTATTCACACAGATCAGAGCGTTTAACGTCCAGGACGTCGCATGCAGCTCCTCCGCGGCTGAAGTCTGGAAAAAGGTTCAGCTCCTCGCGGTGCACGTGTCCAGACAAAGACGTAGAAACGGCTCCGAGAGACGGTGCTAAAAAAAAGAGGCTGGTCCATGCACAGTCCCTCCTCCTCCTCCTCCTCCTCCTCATTTATTTATTTTTATTCTGATATTTAGATATGTGATGGCCACTCCACTGATGAGTAGTGTGATGCTCTCCGTCCTCCTCCTCCTCCATGTGTCCGTCCTCCCGGCAGCTTCAGCCTGTTGATACAAACGTGCCAGTGTGTTTAATGTGTTTCATCCGAAGCACTTCATTGTACCACACGGCTGCACATTATTAGAGGGAGCAGCCCCGGGGTAGAGGGGGGGGGGGGGGGGCGGCGTTAGAGACGTCGCTCTGCTCATTCAGCGACTCTGAGGCTGAATGGGAGCTTAATAATCAATACTGACTCATGCAGCTGCAAAAGAAATAAATAAAAACATTTTCTGAAGCAGACGGAGACGGAGCATCCTGGTCTTTAACTCACAAATAAATATTTTTGAGCTTAAAGTCCCAAAGATGACGTTATAAAGTGTATTTATACGTTAAATAATGAATATAAACTTCCTGCTGAGGCACAACCACAAATAGATGACTTCAGATTCTGACTGAGATTTATTTATTTTATTTTAATAATAATCAGTATTTTAACGTTTGTTCGGATAATACAAAATAATCTGGACCAATACAAGACTCTGACCTTCACCTTACTAATTATTACAGGTGGGTATTGGCAAGAACTTCACGATATGATACGTATCACGATACTTGACTCATGATACGATACATTATTGCGATATTATGATATTGCGATATATTATTAATAGTCTACATAGTTTAAATGCAGCTTAAAATGCACGTTGTACATATATATGTATATCAGATAACGGTGATAATTTATTGGACAAATTGAGTCAAAAAACAATATTAATCCAAATGATCTATTTCCAATTTATTGCACTTGCACAGAAAAAATAAAAGTGGTGGTGGAGGAGTGGAAGTTGTTCACTATAATGTGACTTTTTCTTTTAAAATCGATATTGTACTGGAAGAAAAATTATATATTTTTATATATTTATATTATATATTCCCATATTGATATATTTTTCTCATCCCTACTAATTGATAATTTAATCCAGTCTGGATTTCATTATGGGAAGTTTCAGTTTCATCCAATACAGAAAAAAGAAAATACCTTTGAATTGCATTTTCTTCCAGTATAATATTGATTTTAAATGTCTTAATATAGATTTTAAAAGAAAAAGTCATGTTTTTGGGACGATTGTGAACAACTTCCACTCCTCCACCACCACTTTTCCTTTTTCTGTACAAGTGCAATAAATTGGAAATGGATCATTAGGATTAATATTGTTTTGCGACTCAATTTGTCCAATGAATTATCACTGTCACCTGATGCACATATATACAACTTGTATTTTAAGCTGCATTTAAAATTTGCATCTATGGTTTAAAACCACATCAAACATCTCCTTTTTCCATCTCACGAACATCTACAAACTCCGCCCCCTCCTTCACTTTTAATTTTGACGCTTTTGAGAGAAATCTCCATAAACCTCAGTTCCTCCAGAACCCTGCTGAGAGCAACAAACAGAACCACATCACACCTGTTCTTCAGAACCTCCCCTGGTTCCCTGTAACCTCCAGAATATATGATAAAATCACTCTCATCACCCTCCTCTGCATCCATGGCAACGGCCCACAATACCTCACAGACCTCCTCACCCCTAACTACCAACCATGCTCCATCTGAGGAACCCTCAAAAATAATAAATGACCTTTCCAAACAGGTTTTATACATCGTTCTTTTTATTGTGCATTCTGGTTTTTATGTTTCTCTGTAGCGCTTTGTTGTAAAAAAACATCGCTCTTACTCTTCTGTCCATCACCACATAAAGACTCCAGACCCGCTTTCCACCTAAAACTATTAGTAGGTGGAGAAGTTGGTCTGGCTTCCAGGTTGGAGTTTTAGAACTTATTTAAGAAAACAAAGGTGACAGTGACCATAGATTAGACCGTTGGCCTTAGTCAGCATCAGGTAATGAAGTCATGAACAGCCTCTAGGGCGTTTTATTTCCACTTAACGTTGGTTTCTCTAATGTTTGTGGTGCATTCAGGTGATGTTCCAAGCCCTCTAACAGGTTTTACTATCGGTTATTGCTTTGACCTCGTCAGAAAAGTTTGGACTTTTAACATCTTTATGTTACAAGCACCAACAACTATTCATCCAGCTCCAGAAAACGTGTGAACGAATCTTCAAAGTAGCTTCGCATTAACAAAATCAAAGATTAGAAACAGTTGATTTTTTTCACCAATGCTATAAATTAATTTTCATTTTCTTGTGCATCTTGTTGTTTTCTGAATCTGTTCACCACTCCCACCGGAGCAGATTCAGTTTTAATTGGTCGTCAGCCCTTGAGTTGAATTCGTCTCCATCCACAGTCAGATGCTCGACAGTGGAGCCTCAGAAACATCACAAGATTTAATTCAATCACACTTCAAACGGTCTCCATCCTATCCGCCCTATCATCTGACCAGCAGGCTGCAGATCATTTCCTCTGAAAAAGCCTTTTAAAAGCTTAATTGTTCCTCTAATTTCTCTGGTTTCCTGATCTCCAGCCTGACACCAACACACCAACGCCCACATGAGCTCATCCGACTTCTGCTGTTTACCACGAACGAGAGACGAAGCCAGTGCACCAAAGAACAAAAGACGACAACGCTTTCCTCAAAACAAAAAAACATGTTTTAGACAACAGAATAAAAATAAACAGAGTTATTTACATTGAGAAGCGTCTAGATTTATCCATAAGCCCAAAAAATATTCTGTCAACGGCTACAGCCGCTACTATAAGACTCCAAACTCTCATGATTTATGTATCTGAACTTCTTTTTATGGGATTATTTGAATCCAATTAATAGAACTTAAAAAAAATTCTCAAGATTTTAGGCAGCTCATTGTTCTATATACGTCTAATTTACTGTTTAAATAGAATAGATAGCAGTGGTTTCTGGGACTGACCTCATAAACCACTGGTCAACTTTCTATTTTTAATGCTTTTACGTTATTCATTTAAGAAGCACCTTCTTATTTTATTATTACACCAGCACAAGATAAAAACTTTAGCCATTAGCCAAAGTGATAACAGCACGTTCACGAGCTAAATGGCTCTGATGAGAGGTCTAATGATTAGACTTCCTCCAGTCTGTGGTTTTATCCACTCAGCTCACATTTAAACCACGGTGTGCAGAAAACATAAGGACGGACCACGTACTAGATGGAAATGTGGCTCAATAAAGACAGAAAAACATTGATTCTGACCAGGCTGAATGATTCCTCTTCCCGTCTGGGAAGCCCCGTGTTGAAAATGTACGCACTAATGATTCATACCACGGTACCATGAAGTGCTTTGGACCCGAGCGCTCACACAAGAGGCAAAGATTCATGTAGTATTAATTATAAAATGGTCGTTTCTGCCTGGATAAACTCAAGCAGCAGCAGCAGAAATGGAGACTTTACAAGTTTACAGTCATGTTCAAACACACAGTTTAAATCAGACATGATCAGTGAAGCCGTGCAGACACACGTGGAAGGTTAAGAAACAGGAAGCAGATAGTTTGATGCATTCATGGCAAAAAGGGAACTCGTGGTAGCAGCATGTTAATGGTGATGAGACTTTTATTGGAGGGTTCCCGTCTTTGGTCTTAGTTAATGTATTTACTAAAACTAAAATCTTGACTTGTTGTTGCAGCAACTTCGTGCGTGGACATGGACTTTTTTTTTTTTTTATGTGTTTTTCTGCATGATTTTTACCATTTTCCTTCGGTTAGAATTTCACAAAACTAATGCTGTGATGCAGAAATTTGTGATACTTCGACAGTATTTTATCGTTCTTGCATTGCTTTTGTCCAGCTCTTCTCTGTCCTCATACATTTTAAATGAATTTAAAATGTAAAGATTTTGTCACAGGAAAACAGTCTCACAAAACTAGAATCTGTACGTTTACATGCGTGTGAAAAAAATGAATTACTGCCTTAATCCGACTTTAACTGGACAATTTAAGTGCATGTAAAGACGTTACTCCGACTAAAATCAGAGTTCTCCTTATCCAATTAAGACGCCTAGATATTGCAACTGGAAACTGATTTTCTCCGCTATACATACATCTTAATCAGACTTTAACTGGACAATGCGTGTGCACATGCTCCACAACCGATGTAAACCGATGTAAATAAAGCCGGTCGCAGAAGAAGAAGGTGGTAACCACCATAAGTAGCGCACACATTACATAAGAGATTAAAAAGCTGAACTATTATCCATCTAGTTGTTGTTTAAATGCTGGTCTGACACATGAACGACTTTATTATGTGACATAATAAGTCAAGCTGAAAAGGGGGCCGTATTAACCTGCTAAAAAGTCACATATCGCCCCCTAGTGAGGAGGAGGAGGACGACATGTTCCTGTCAGTTATTCGACTTTCTCTGTTGCATGTAAACTGGGACAAGGACCAGATTTATGGGATTTTAGAAATCTGTACCGGATGTGATGTGAATCTAAGAAAAGGACCAAATTAAAATCCAGAATTTCATGTGCGTCCATCTGCTAATTGTCAAGATATTTTAATTTGGACCAAAGTGGTGGAACCAGCCCTGAAGCTGCATCACTTGCAACCATGAAAGAGTTAAATGAAGCTCACATTTGACTCTGTACCTACTGGACAAACCTCCCAGTCTGTCATTTAAACCATATTTAGTGGAATTTACGAGTGTGATGCAGCAAAGCATCTGCAGCTAATTATAGATTAATGTTTGTTTGGTAAACGAGTTCATCTTCTGGTTCCTTAGATGCCATGAATGAACAGGCAACACACACTTTGATTCCTCTCTTTCTCTCACCATTATATTAACAAACACCAGCGAAAGAGAGAAGGAGAGGTTTGGTAATGCAGACAGCATGCCATGCAGCATGATCTTCACAGCCACAAAAATAAGACAAAAACAAAAAAAAATAAAAAAAAAAAAAAAGAAAACAGTTTTACACGGTGAGGAAGATGAAAACAGGAGCAGGAGGAGGAGGAGGAGGAGGAGGAGGAGCAGGGGCACCACACAGCGAGGAAACACAACAAAGACCAGTGCATGAGGTGGAGTTAATGGTTTCAGTCCATCACAGGAGAAGGAGGAGGAGTTTCAAACAGGAAGTGGGGTCCTGATTGGTCGGAGGAGGCAGCGACAGAGTGATGTCGGATCAGGTTTGTGAGTGAATAAATCTATCTTTGGATTTGTCATGCGCCCCAAACAGCTCCCGCCATGATTTATTTGGAAGGGGAAGGAAACGAGACACAGCAGGGGTGAGACACGAGGAGCACGAGGACAAGCAACACATTCACAAAAATACAAAAGACAAGAGAGAGACGGCGTGAGAGGACGTTAGACCAGCGCACGGGATTTCTTAGAGTAAGCCACAGTCTCAAAGTCAGTGATAAGGACCGCACCTGAGGACGCCTGCTCCGAGGACGTCTGGTCTGAGGACAGTTCTGTCTCTGCTGTCGGAGCAGCAGCGTCGGTCCCGGGGGACGCCGTGTCCTCGTCCCTCACCGCTGCTGGATCAGAGGAGCTCTGCTCGGCCTCCAGGACGGCAGGAGACGCAGGAGGAGGAGGGGTGTCGGGTTTGTCTTCTGTCGGAGACAAAGTGAGACTTTTAATGAGCGGGGAAACATTCGGGTTAAGATTCCTAAGACACATCCAGGGACGAGTTTCCGTGCAGTAAAGAAGGAAAACGAGGAGAAGAACTAAAGTTGTGCTGACAAACTTTAGTTCTGCTATAAAAGAATTAAATGATCAAATCCAAAACCAAATCTGAAGGTTTGAGCACAGAAGAAAATCGAGTTTAAAACTTAAAAATCACACGTTGTGGAACAAGAATCCAGAGACACTGCAGCTTCAAGCTGTATGATATGAATTAATTTAAATGAAGTTTAGTTTAATTAATGGTCCAGTTCCTGGCGTCATTATATTTCCTGTTGTTACTTACAGAATAAACATCTAATCCCTCTCTATCTGTCATACCACACCCTCCTCATCCTTCTATTTTCTTTGCTACCTCTTTCGTAACAGGAACCATAACTTTGGTAATTCACTAACTTTGCATTTAGCACCTTTTTCCAGCCAAATTCTCCATCTTCCTCGGTTGTTTTCTGTGTCTCGTGCTCATTACCAAGTGGCTCTGTGCTAACTTGCTACGCTAAGAGGCTTAACACGTGTTTACCATTTGGACATGTTTAGCTTTTTCCTTTTTTTTTTTTATTACCTTGAGATGGAGCAGCAGGTGCATCCTGGTCCAATGTCTCTGCAGCCTCACTGACCTCAGCGGGAGCAGGAAAATCAGAGGCGCTGGATTCAGACACTTCTGAGGGGGCGGGGTCAGACACCTCGGATGGGGCGGGGTCAGACACCTTGGCGGGGGCGGGGTCAGACGACTCGACTGGGGCGGGGTCAGACACCTCGGATGGGGCGGGGTCAGACACTTCAGACGGGGCGGGGTCAGACACCTTGGCGGGGGCGGGGTCAGACACCTCGGCGGGGGCGGGGTCAGACACCTCGGAGGGGGCGGAGTCAGACACCTCGGAGGGGGTGGGGTCAGACACCTCGGAGGGGGCGGGGTCAGGTGCTGGTGCAGCAGGGGCCACAGACTCTGATGCAACCTGAGATTCAGCTTCAGTTTGTGGAGGAGAGGAAATATCTGTGGTAGAGAAGAGGAGACAGAGTCGGGACGTAAACACGGAGGAGGAGGAGCAACGAGATCAAAGAGAAAGAGGAGAGCATCTAGGCCGACAATAAATTCACGAGAAGGCACGAAGAGAGAGATGAAAGTGACACAGACTGTTTATAGAACATCCTCTAGCTCAGATTTATGGAGGGAATTCACCTGGAAGAAAAACATAACTCCTAAAATTAAAAGCTCACAGAAAAACAACCCGGACCTCGGAGGGTGTGGTAAAATATCTGCTGGCCTTTTTTTCCATTACATTCTGGGGAACGTCCTCATATTTCTTCATATTGTGTAGATGCGATAGCAGTAATCAGATCAATATTCAACTCGCAATTCAATCCAAGTTTTAGTGTTAATATGTTTAGGAAACATTTCGAATGAGGTGAATAAACAAGACGGATACTATTAACACAAAAAAAGCAATAACCAGCAAATGGCTGAGTAACAAGAGTCCAACGATTTTCAGATTGGATGAAATAGGTTCATATTTTTATATAACATATATTTACACATGTTCTCTCAGGCCTCAACTGCAGAGTTTACATCTGGAAATATTATTTTAAGTATTTTTTTATTTTTACTTCCTTGTTTTTGGACAATAGGCTTTTAATGGGTTTGTTATTTAGATTGGAGGTGACTTGATTGGAGAACTGAATATTCAGTAGTTGTTTTTATTCATATATGAGATCTTTATTTTCCCTCTTCTGTAAAAAAAGGACTATGGAAACCTATTCTGTTTGGAGAAATCTGTTTTTCCTTTGTCTACATGAGCATAACCGCAGAACAGGTTTTCACTGTTTTCTTGCAAAGACTAATCCAACCTTTCTTTTTGCAAAAGGACACGGAAAATATGCTCCGTACGGGTAAAGTTCTTCATTTCACAGTAGACGACCCATGTTCTATGCATGTACCTTAAGTGGTTTTAGATGTTGTGTTTCTAGACTCGTATTCTGGTACGAACTGAAACACTAGAGTCAACATTAATGTGGAGAGAAAACAGTTTTGCAGGAGCGATTACGTTTGACTTGGAGCAGCTGTGGCTCAGGAGACGGAGTCGGAGAGTGATTCACTGGAACTGGAAGGTTTTACACTAATCGCTGGGGTTGGCGGATAAAAAGCCCAGTAAAGCACAAGGGTGTGTCAGCGAGTGAGATGTTTATGGTCGTTGTCACACCAGGCGAGCCACTTAAAAACGTGACGTGTGACTCCTTGCAAACTGGGAAAAAAGTGGAAATCTGATGCAACTTCACAATAAATTGATGCTGCTCTGCATTTAACCCACACGTTCAATCACACTCGGAGCAGAACAGTTTGCATGAGGACGCTGCTCCTCTAACTATTACACTACTTTATAACAATCATGGAAAAAGACAAAGCTCCAGCAACACAACCACATCCAGGTTGTGACCCGTGTTCAGGTCATTTCGTCTTCAAACAAAAAAAAAATGAAATAAATAACGACGCATAAATATGTAAAAGGCACAAATAAGTCCATTGTTTGCTTCTTAGGATGTGAGGGATCAGAGATTAGAAACCAGAGCTGATTATTTTCAGAACCAAACTCAGCTCTGAGCCTGAAAGGAGATTCGTGCCCCAGACAAATCTTTCACACACAGACACACACACGTTTATTTCTCTTTTAATATTCCTGTTCCTGTTTGAATGCTTGTGGTTCATCGACTCAACTTGCTGAACTAAATATTTAGGTGTTTATTGACGGATGGATCTCACAGTAAATGTAAAACATTTCATTACTAGTGATATTATCTCACCTGTATCCTCCTCCTTCTGTGGCTCAGCCGGGTCATTTACAGCTTGACTCTTCGTCTCCTCCACCTCCACCTCCACCTCCGCCTCCACCTGCTCCTGCTCCTGCTCCTTCTTCTGTGGGGGGCTGGATTCAGCGCTGAGCGGTTTCAGAGGACTCTCCCCTCCCATGCTGCTCCGGGGCGACAGCATCTCCATCTCCTCCCCCCAGTCCGTGACAGGCTGATGGTCCAGGGGCGAGAAGGGGCTGAGCGGCTTCCCTCCCTCCGGTGACTCCTGGGCTGCGGGTGGAGGGGGGATGTGGACCTTGGGCCGGGGGGTCCGCTGCTCTTTGGGGCTCCCTGCGGAGGTGGTGCGAGAGCGGGGCTTTCCGGGCGTAGACGGGTTGTTTCTGCTCTTGGTCGGTTTCTCTTTGCCGGTGTCTTTCTTCTCGTCGCCCCTGGAGTTGTTCTCGGAGTCGCTGCCGTCCTCGTCTCCCTCTCCGTCGCTGGCGTCCTCCCATTCCTCGTCGTCATCCTCTTCGTTCTTATCCTGCTCCACCTGAATAAACAAAAAAGAAGTTCACAATCTCAACAACAGCGTCGTGACCACATTTACACATGCAGCCTTTCTGCAGCAGGATTTGGAGTCGTGCTTCGAACTAGTTGACCTTTCAGTGTCGGGTTTATTCTCCTTGAAGGGTATTAATAATCAATAATCATCAGTGCAATTCACATGTGCTAATTCTTGTATTTTTCTATTCTATTTCATTTAATTATTTATCTTTTACACAGTTTACTCTTGTTATTTTTCTGCCTGTTTGTGTGCTGTTGCAAACTGCAACTTCCCCCCATTGTGGGACAAATAAATGTTTTCTAATTCTAAATATCTGTTTTTGTAGCTGCTAAATCCTCCACTAGTCTCCCTGATCCTGTTAGTCGCCGGCTCGTCTGCAGCTTGTTACTGTACAGAGAAGATTAATCTACTGGGAGCCACCGGGAACTCATCCCTAGTTTATCGTGTCTACAATCTGCTCCAACGCTAATCATTTTTATTATCGGTATTAATCCAGATCAAGTCCTTCTACCTTTGGTGCAGCGGGAGGTCTGGGCTGTTTCTCCTCCTCCTTCCTTTTACTCCTCTCCTCTCCTCTCTTCGTCTTGTCCTCCTTCTCTTTCTCCTCGTCTCTCTCTCCTTCCCAGCGGTTGTCATGCATGCTGTCAAATGCAACCAGATCCACCGGTGTTTACTCACAAATATCATGTTAGTCGCCAACACAGTGAAGTATAAAAAACATCAAAATACCGCAAACAACATTTATACAGTTATTATTTCTGGCTTCTCCCAGAAACAACTTTAAAATCGTGTCCTCACCTGTAGCTCTGTTTCTGTCCTCGTCCCTTCCCTCTGCCTCTGTCCCCTCGGGGGCCACCCGGGGTCCGGCCCTGGGACAGGAAGTCTCCGAATGTTGGTGCTTTAGGAGGACGTTTACTGTCGTCTGCAGGAGACAGAGAGGGTGAGTTATTAGTTTACTATTTGTTGTCTAAAACCAAAGAAGAAGAGAGACGCCACAGTTTAAATAACCTGCAGTGTATTGTTTATACTGGCAGCAGATTTTTTTATTCCTTTTTCCTCCACGGCCATTAATTATTAATTAATAATAATAATAATATTAATTATTATTCGAATAGCTTAATGTTGAATGCAATTTTTAAAAACCGTTACCAAATTTTACGATCCAGACTGGACATGCTCTGTGCCAACAGTAGGAAAATGGGAAAATATTCATTTTAATCTTAAGAGGGACACAGTAGTAGCTGTTTTTAACACGAACTCTCTATGAAGCAAAAGTTAAGACAAAGACATTCAGCACATTTACATTAAAAGGTGAATATTCTCATGTCTTCAGTGACATCACAGTCATGACGATGAAAGTCAAACCTCTGCAGAGTCCGTCTGAAATCTGGGACACAGTCAAAGGTTCATTTTGACTCATGGCTCCAGGAAGGATTTTTGAGGTCTTGATTGTTTTAACTGCACGTAGAATTAAACGAGGGTCACGAGTGTAACACTTACAATATAAATATATAAAAGCCTCTTTTAGGACATTATTACTATTATACATTCAAGAGGAAAAAAAGTGAACAATACTCCTTTGTAAAGGCCTTTACACTAACTAAGCCAGTTCATTAGATACACTAGAGAAAACAAATGCATTCTTATATAATATTCATGCACCGAATCTTATTATATTCAGCATTAGTTTAAATGCACAGAAAGTTTTTAATTTTGCAGTTTGTAGTACTATTGAATTGTCACATGTTGCTATTACTTTGACACTATATAATAACACAAACATATCTAGTTAACTCCATAATGATTGTACAGCACAATTAGAACCTTTCTGACACCGTTTCAATATAAACAATAAAGCTGAGATTCAGTACAGGACTCTTACAGTAGTGAACAAAAAAAAATACTTATGGAACTAAAATTTAATTAATGAGAACAGAGGAATAAAGGAAGCAGAAAGAAAAGTAGAGGAATGAGAAAGGAGATGATGGAAGGGAGTGAGGAGAGAGAAGGTCAAAGAGTGAAAGCTCCAACAAGGGAGATGATACAAAGAGAGGAGGAGGATGATAAGAGCTCAAAGACGCAGAAAGAGAAAAGAGGGGAGGATGATATATATATATATATATATATATAAATAAAAGGTCATGAAGAGAAAAATACAAGTATAAAAGAAATGAGAGGATCAGTGAGGAGCAAGGAGAGGGCGAAGATGACGAGATTGAACGGAGGAGCCCGAGGCTGTGAAGAGAAGACGCTCAAATCATTCTACAAATTAGAAATGGTCGAAGAAAACGAAACACGCACAGATGCAGCCAAAGCCACAACCTACAATTTACACTCCGGTTATAGACGGAGGAAACCAGATAATCAGAGATTCTGTCTGAATCTTCTCACGGCCTGAAAAACGTCACTGCACACGTAGTTCGACTTTCCAGCAGAGAAGACGTCCACCACGAGAAGGAAGCAAACACCAAGAACTATTCAACGCCTCTTTCAGTCTAATGGAGCTATGCTCTGTCTAATGTCATATAATAAACTACTGTCTAATGCAGCAGACTGGCATTTCAAACAACAACCAGATAGATAATAGTTCAGCTTTTTAATTTCGTATGTAATGTCTGGTGCAGATAAGATGGCACTATCCCTCAGGTGGTTCTTCTACTGGCTATGTTTCTTCTTCTGCGATCAGCATCACATGTCTTAATCAGATAAGGAGGAGATAGTTGGAGTTACGTGTTTACATGCACTTAAATTGTCCAGTTAAAGTCAGATTAAGGCAATAAATTATTTTTTTCCACGTGCATGTAAACGTATCGATTGTCTGACATCCTGAGGCGGAGATGTGTGTAAACAAGCTGCAGGGGAAGATTCTTACAGATGTTCACACTTTTTTCCAAGGCAACAACCCAGAGGCTGAGGTCAAACCTTCACTTTAAACAGTTCAGAGACAACGATTTATAATTTATAACGGTGTTTGTGCATCTTAACACATGGAGAACAAATCTATATTTTTCCTACAACTCTAAAACTCCCACAGGATTAGTTTTACCTGAGCATGTCCTGTGATTCAAATATTATCCCGTACATCTGTGTTTCATGTGGCGCTTTCACATGGGATAAACACACTGTGCATTTTACTCAAATTTCCATTCTGTTGTTGTGGCTCTGCTACTTTCCATCTCACTTCACTGCGTGTAGTTTAAATTATTTTGAGAAGTTACCAGAGGTCCCCCAGTAAAACTAATCCCGTGCAAATAGAGCTTAAGAGTTAGGAAAAAAAAACGAGTTAACATTTGGTAACATGAGTAAAATTGAGTGGCTGAGTTTGGGTTTGAGTGCAGCTGAGAGAACAGAAAACAAACGCTGTAATCGCCGTCCCATGCTGCTCAAACCTGAGGCCCTGCCCCGAGCTTCTGTACCAGAGTTGTGTCCCTACGCTGCAGAGAAGACACAACAACACAATACAGAGCGTCTACAGACACACACACACACGAGACTGTAACTCTATAAATAACTAATAGATCATTTATCTTCCTACAAAGCCAAAACTAACTTTACCTATGTATGTTTGTACAAATTTAAAGATAAGGAAAAATATCTGTTATTCAGCATCTGCTCAAACTGAAGTAAAAACAGACGGTGTGCAGGAATTTTAATTTATTTACATAAAAATAAATCTGTGTTTTCTTGGACATTTCAATCTATTTATCTACAGCTGCCTACAGCCGACCTTCGCATGTACATCCTCGTCATCCTCACACCAGGAGGAAAACCCCTATTAGGGAATTACTGATACTGAATTCAGTTTAAGATTTAACTTAAAGTAGTCTGTTACCTTGTGAAATGTACATGTATCCAGAGTTATTGGATAAAAACAGCGATGGGTAACTAGTTTAGATCTTAATACAAGATTTTGTGATTAGAGCTCAACTTTCTTTCAACTTCTTCCTAATAATATTGTAGATCCTGTGACTCTCACATTAAGAAGAGTTGTACTGAAGATTCAAAGCCGCTCGAGCAGAGTCGGACTTGTTGTGACATTTGAGCGTTCTGGGATTACCACGGTCCCTCAGTAAATTATTTTATCATCCGGATGACTGCCTGACATTAATAACACACACACACACACACACAAAAATCAAGCCGTAAAGCTCCTCTGCCGACGAAGACGACCTCAGAGTGTTAAACCGAGTCTCTTGAGGTTAAACAACACTTTACAGAGAAGGACAAGGCACCAGGAAAAAAGAACAATATTTTAGGATAAACATTTAATTCTCTGGTAGATTTCAATAACAACGATAACAACAATAATAACGATAATAATAATAATAAAATTAAAGGTTTTTTTTTTTGAAAACTCCCCTCGGAACAGAACGACTGAGGCTTAAGACCGACGTTCGCTTGGACTCCAGGGAAATACAACGAGTTTAGTTCATAACAAGTTTAATGAGCTGGAGGAAGGAGACGCTGTCGTCCTGGCGACATGATGGAGTGACAACGTGACAGACAAGTGGAGACATGAGATGGAGGTTAAACCCAAGGACGGCTCCTGTGCTCGTCCTGCCAGCTGTTGTGTAACCAGTGTGTGCATGTATGTGTGTGTGTGTGTGTGTGTACTTGCCTCTCCTGCTGCCTGGCTCAGATGGGACGCCTTCAGCAGACGCATATGGGTCCTCCTTGAACCTGTGAAAAAAGCCACAGGGCAGAAACACGTCAAGTATTAGTGCGTCATGTTGTCGCTGTCGTCTTTATCCCAACGGACGGATTCTCAAACACCTTCCATCGTCCCCACGTCTCCACCACTTCCTTAGTCTCATATGATTCCTTACATGTTGTCGGTCTTCTGTGCGTCCCACTCTCGTCTCCACTGGCCCGTGGCGTTGCGATGCCGCGCTAATCTCTCCTCGTCGATCTGCTCGCGCTCCTTCTTCCAGCGCAGGTACTCTGCTCTCTCCCGGCCGGTCATGGTCATGTCCATGGAGCCTTTGGGACCAGGCCTTCGACTCTGCAGAGACAGGACGGGTCACCAGGTGGAATCCGCAGACACGGAAATCAATAGTGCTGTAGTAGGAAGTAGAGCTGAGCGATATGACCAAAAAAATGTATCGCGATCCCAGAAAATGATGCCGTTTACAAATAAGAGCCTTATGTGATTCTAATGAAGTGAGGAATCACAATGAAAAGACAACTACAGCAAAAATACAGAACTTTTACTGTGCAAATCTCAAACATCTTTTAGAAAACCAATGCAACTCTCTTAAGTTTTGAACTTAGCTTGGAGTGAGTATATAATTTATCAGTATATTATTAGGACAAATTCCCAAATAAATTGTTTTATTTACGACTTTCAGGACAAATATAAATTAAACAATGAAGCTTTTCTTTGCATGTGCAGCATTTGCTCTCCGTGCAACCATTTCACCTGGCAACAAGAAATACTATTTTCTGATTGGCTGACAGGTCGCGTCTTCCATTCATACATTACGAATCTCTTTTATATACAGTTTTGGTTTGTTTCACATAAATTAAATAAATGCACAAGAAAAAGGATGAAAATAATCATATAAGGTAAGTATTTTTTAAAAACAACAACAAAATATATATGCAGTGTGGTTAGAAACCTGTAGAGGCATATATGAAAATCACACCTGAAGATATACGTTAAGATGCACATGATACAAAATCAAATAAATGTTAAATGAACAAATTGAAAGTTACATGTTAAAAAAAAAAAAAGGGCCTATTTTTCCAAGTTTATGTTACTAATGTGCAGCAACTTTTACCACTTCTCAGCATGAGAAATGTGGCGTGTGAACTTAATGAAATGCGTGTGTCACACGACTTGAGAGTCCTGCATAAAAAGTCGTGCAACTTGCAGCTTTAACTTGACAACACTTGCATAAAACGATTGTTTGGTCCAACATGTAAGACACTGTATTTGGGAAACTTGACACACGAAACAATACAAAACAAAGATGAGTATTTGGTTAAAATACCATTATCGGCAAGTATAAAAGTAATGATCAGATTGTGGTATAAAGTGGAGCCAAGACACATTTGTAATGGAGAAACTCACACACAAATTGAGACGACAGGAAATACAATTTGAAGACAAGTGGGGAAAAATGATTACTGATTACAGGAGGACAGAAGAGGACACCACCGCCATCACCGGTGAATAGGGACACTGACGTAAGATGGATTGACGAAGAATTTTAATTTCCTAAGCCCTGATGCTGTAACTGTTAAAACCACTGTTAATTCTAATAAAAGATAAGTTACCAAAAACCGCCCAGTCCTAGTAGGAAGTACGATCATGTTTAGAAATACTCACGGTCCACTCTCGCTCCAGCTCAGCTCCAGTCTTCACGTTTTCAAAGTCCAGGCCCCCCCAGTTCCTAACGTGTCTCCTGCTGCCCTCCTTTCGGTCTATGTCAGGCGCAGGACCCGAACGTCTCGGGTCGTCCAGGAAGTTACGGATCGGTTTGTCTCCATCCGACTAAGCACAGATTAAAAAATAAATGAATCATAATTGACCCATCTCCAAACCCTGCCCCAATCATGTCCAATCATACATCATAGCAACCGTTGCTATGTAAACATGGTGGTCAAGGCTGCCGGCCTCCGACAAGCTAAATGGTGAAGTGGTGTGTCGATTGCATTTGTAAGTCGTGCCCCATAGAGTTACACAACAGGAGCGGTGCCTTAAGTGGATCAAACAGTGTAAAAGGAAGAAGAAAATAAACAAGCATACATACGTCTGCTCCAAGGTAAGGCTAAAATAGGCTAAAGCTAATAGCTAACATCGAGCTAGCAAGACGCTTATATATGGAAAACTGTATATCAACTGTATTGTTACTATTGGCGAATATTACTAATATTACTGCCTAACTAACATTAGTTAACTTAATATTAGCTAGCTAACTAGCTAGCGAGTTAAAGTTATCTAGCTAATTTTAGCTGTTGCGTCGGGTCTGGATGCTGGCAGCTCTCTCTAACGTCATGCTACCAAAAGGCAATTTAAACGTGTTTTAATTTCATCTTTCACGTAGCATATAGCGTGTTCGTGTATTTTGTGAATGGACAGCGTACACCTGAGGCTGCTCGATGTATTTGAGGTAGAGGTCATGAGATGAGTTGAGATTTTGCCATTGAACGGTTTGCATTTACGGCTCGATAATCATATTTTCCCTTTCGTAGCATATTTTAAATATTAGTATATCCCTCCACTGCATACTGTAACCGCTTTACCTCGATCTGGAGTACAGCATGCAGGTATCGCTCCAAAAAGAATCACTGACATGCATCGATATACTTCTCCCCGCCATGACACTGTGAGACGTCAGGAAGTTTGACAGGCTAGCAACAGTAACTAAGGGGGCGGGGCTAGCAACAGTAACCAAGGGGCGGGGATAGCATCGGTAACTAAGGGGGGCGGGGCTTTTGTGAAAGATCATTAAACCGGTTCAGCCTCTGAAACCTCCGTCACATATAGTGTTTAAATGTATAGTCTCGTACCCGCTGTCCTCTCTCATACTCTGCTATTCTCTCCATTTCTTCGTTCATCTTCTCGATGTTCTGTCGCCTCTTCTCCTCCCATTCCTGCAGAAAAAACGATTTTTTACAAATACAGGATGTTAACGTTCAGCCTGACATTAAACTAGATCTGATACACAAACACCAGCAAGTTTACCAGAGCAAAGATCTATTTGGTGGGTGTATCTCTCTATAGATTAACAGTAGAAGACTCACTGCATCATGCATTATTATTATTATTGATTGAAATATTTTTTTTATATTATCATGTTTGCAGCCACTGTGGCAATTTCTTAATAATCATGTAAACAATAAAAGCTGCATTCTGTTATTGTAGCCTAACTTCCTGAGGTAGATTTGTCCACCACAGGCGGAGGTAACCGGACTCCCCATCAGCTTTTTATAGTTTGCATAGTTTCATTGTGACATTAGACTGCAGACAGAGAGAGTCACATCATAGAGGGGTTGGATGGAAGGAGAGATTATCATGATGGTGCTTTAAAATAACTTCATCCAAACTGAAACCAGCTCCTGACAACTCCCTGGATAAGAAGTTAATAAGTTTGCTCTGAATATTTGACTGCATTGTGCTCTCAGAGTTATTTATGATGTGCTCAGTGACTTTATTTGTTATTTAAATTGACTCTTGATGAGTTTTTAGTCTTGACCTTTCTACAACTCCATGAATAAATAAAATATATAAAGATCCCCACTCACCTTTGATTTCCTGTCCATGCCACCTGGCGTCCCGTCTCCTCCTAATCCTCCACCACCACCACCTCCTCCTCCACCACCTATTCCTACTCCTACTCCCCCTCCTCCTCCTCCTCCTCCTCCTCCTCCACCACCTCCACCTCTTCCTCCTCTCCTTCCTCCTCTGCGTCCCGGACCTCCCATTTCTCCAGGTTCTCCGTCTCTCGGTGTCCTGGGTTCTCGCTCTCTCCGATCTTGGCGACCACCACCACCGCCACCGCCGCCGCCTCCACCTCTTTCTCCTCCACCTCCTCTCTGACCTCCTCGACCCATTCGCCCGGACCCCATCCTCCTCGGGGGGCTGTGGCCGTCACTCGGTCCCCTGTCCATCGGTCCCCTATGTCCGTCCATCGGTCCCCTGTGTCCGTCCATCGGTCCTCTGTGTCCGTCCATCGGTCCTCTGTGTCCATCGCTCTCCTCTGAACTCTTCCGGCCGCGAGGCGTTGCAGGTTTCCAGTCGTTCACGACTCTCTTTTCCTTTAAACGAACACACACAGTAATCACAACGTGCATTTCCTAAGATGCAGTTATATAATATAATATTGTAATGAAAATCCAAATACACAGCTTTTCATGCATCCAGCAGCTTTATCCCACTATTATTATTCTATTGGCTGCTAATAAAATCCCTTGCACGTTTAATTTAAACATTGAATCACCTGGATGTGACCTGCGTCTGCCAGCTCTGACACAAAAGACTAATCTGGGCTGTGGATTATGTAAAACCATCAGACGATGAACTCTGAGGCTGAGAGGCGATGAATAAGAGAGCGAGAGTGCTCTTTAAAAACGCAGTTCACCGGTTCATTGGCCAGATTTATAAGCACTTCAGTGGGCTGGTGGATCAAATTTGACCCTTTGACCATGAATCAATATTCATCCAGACACATTTAGAGCAGACGCCGCATTGTTGAACATTGAGGGGGTCAATCTGAACCTTGCTAAGAGATTACTGCACCGTTACGCCAACATCCCTTTTGAACCTTACGACTGCATGGGTCATGCAACAAATGTTCTGTCATAATTTAACTGCATGCTGTAGAAGTTACCTGAAGCAGCTGTGATTTATACTTTATATATATATAAAAAAAAGCCGTCTCTGGAAGAGATGAACCCGCAAAACTTGACCGTCTTGGTTCAGTCTCAGTGTTTAAACCATCCCGCAGCTGGTGAACATAGTGCAGCATTCAGCTTCTAATAAGACAGACGTCTCCCGCAGAAGCTCCACACTAAATATTTTATCTCAATATATGTTGAAGTTTGAAGGTTTTTCCACCATAATGTAATTTCACAACCTGGACATACGGCAAATTCCTTTCATCCACTTTGAAGAGGGACTAACATGTTTGTCCAGCTTATGTGAACTGAACAGTGCTCATGCAGAGCTGGATAAACAGATTACACATTCAGTCCTCCAGGATGTTTTAGGTACTTTAAAATGTTGACTGAAGTTCATTCTGCACCAGTATCTTGCTGTTACAACATTACGTTGGCATAAGAGGCGCAATCATCCGCCTGAAATCTTTCAAATCAAATCTTTGCAGAGCAGACGCGGAGCTGCAGGGATGAATAACCAACAGGAACCTCTCACGCGGTAACATTTGGGAAAACAAGCCACCGTCTGCTTTTATACCAGCAACTTTTCTTTTAGTACGACTGGTTTTATTAAACCACGAGGGGGCCATTATTCTGGAGAGCTGTATTTATACGATGAGCTAACTCTGAGTCAGGCCTCCCTTAGCTCTAAAATCTTAACGAGACGTTGAAACCTTCCTCTGGGATTCTGCTCTACGTCAACATGATTCATCGTTTCATTCATGCTGCCAATCTCCCAGAAATGTTCTGTTGGAGGGATGTACACAACCTGCATCAAACCTTTAGGAACACCGAGGGATTCAGAGCATGATCGATTGGTACGAAGGAGTTTAAAGTGACTAAACACCACACGAGTCATCCAGCGTCCCTTGTTTCAACCTTGTTTTTTTGGATCCTGTCCACTGGTGGTTGGGCCTGTGTCCACTGCCGTCTCAGATTTCTGCTCTTAATCCAATCAACAACCTCCAGCTTGTTGTGAATATCAGCTGCACAAACTGAGCAGCAACTAAAGCTCTTCAACTGCATCCACAGAGTTTTTACTGCCTTTAAACAGTAAATAACAGCAAAAATATAAAACTAGCCATTTGCAGTTCTCACTCTGCATGCAAACATATATATATACATGTAGCGGTTAGCCCAAAAGCTAATCCCCTCCCAGCTGTAACCAAATGTGCAGAGGAGTGATGACGGGCATCTGTCAGAGGTCAGATGATGTGTCTCCGTCTGCTTGTTTGTCATAAAGACGATTTTGTACAGACACCCAAACACGACATGATGGAAAGATGTGTCACAGGCTTCTTGTAACTAATAATAATTGTGTCATTTAGTTTTGAAGGTCTCTGACGGTGACATCAATCATCCGTCTGAAAGGGTGATTTTTAAAAGTCTACGGTGCACGTCGCGTCTCACCCCTGCTGGTTTGGAAAGGTCGACGGTGACGGTGAAGTTTTCCTTCTCCGTCTTCGGCCTGTCCGTCTCCGGCTCGTGTGGGCGGGGCTTGCGGGGAGTTGTGATGGCGATGCCCTCCTGCTCGGCCTTCTTCTTGTCTTCCTCGATTTCCTGTCGGCATCGAGTGACAGAGTGAGCAAGACAATGACCAATGCTGCATCACAAATTAACACGGATTCTTAAAAACAAAAAAAGAGCCCTAAATATTAGAGTTTCAAGAAAAAAAATCACTTTTTTTAATATAGCATTATGTCTGGGATAACAGTGGATCTATTATAGCCTTCAGTTCAGATTATTTTGAGACATTTACAGTCATGCTGGTATCATGAGGTGTTGTCTTTTAGCATCTCTAACTTAATTGTTTCTCCGTACCTTGTACCTCTTGACCAGAGCTTCATTCTTCTTCCTCAGAGCTTCTATTCGTTTGTCCAACTCTGCATCTTTCTCCTCCTTGGTCTTGAGATCCACCGCTGACGACTGGCACAGAGAGGAGAAGGAAGAGTAAGGGGGGAGAACAATGATACATGCACTAAATGTGGAAAACACTAATAATTCTGTTAAACCGTGTGGGAAAAGCCAGTATATCCTGGTTTTGTCATCCAGTGGGTCTTGACAAAAGCGTAAAAATAATGTCTGCTCTTCCTGATTCTACTCACCATAGTTGGCTCTGACTTGTCTTCATACACAGGTAGGTGAAAGTTGGTTCCTCCTAATAATGAAGAAGAGGATGAAGAATGTGCCAAGTAAATATATGAGACTATGAGGACAGGAAATAGTGAAAACGACGGTTATAATTTGCCACGGACTAAGGTGACATCTTCAAAAATGTCTGTCAAAACGACAAAGAAATGCAGCAAACCATCACATTTAAGTTAAATGGGAGACATCTGACAACAGAAACTTAAACATTTGAAATAGATTTATCTGCATTTTACTTATTACTTCATCTAAAATATTTACCATTTCCCAATTGGAGATACCTGATTGGATTTGCATAAATTTGACCTGTACGTGCAATAATATTTGGAGGATATGTTTGCACCAGACAATTTCCTAACAATAATCAGATCAATAGTTTAGATAATAATTAATCACAGGTGAGGCTACAGGTGTGTGTGCATCAACTGAAATGAACAAATCCTTCATGCGTTCCTAAAGCTTCTTTAAGCGTCTTAGAGCTGCACACAGGATGCAAATAAATTACCTGAGTCACAGCAGCAGCTCTGATACACAACACACACAGACATCTACAGGCTGTATAACAACATTAAATCCTACCTGTGCTCTAAAGAGCCCTCATTTGACTTAATTAGTTTAACTCAAGGTCTGCTGGGAAGTAATGTAAGCACACTGAGCCATGTCTGATACAAAGCCCCGAACCCCCCCACGAAGGAAACAAACCACTGCACCCATGCAGACAACATGCGGCAAAACAGCGGGGTAAATGTTTACACGCGTTTAAGTCACACTTTGTTAATATTACCTCTATCAGGGGGAGTTATAACGAGGGTAACGAGCAGCCGATAAGTCTCGTTTCTCTTTGCCAATTCCTGCTCCTCAATGTGTCCTCGTTATTCGGCTTCCTGTTAGCAGCGGCTAACTTCCTGCCAAATAAAGAGCCCCTCTCGGTGTTTTTTTAAAGAGACAGTGCTTTTCTTGAGCTGCCGAGGTAAACTGACATTTCTTTTTTACGACTACATCAACAGAAAATGTTTATAATATAATATTTAGACATTTGAAGCATAAAAACTTAACTTAACTTAAACTTAACAGCAGTTTTTAGAGTTTTAGAGGAAATGTAGTTCACGATTTGGCCGCTAGAGGACGCCAGCGGAAAGAGAGACTCGTTGTTAATCACATCAGGCCAGAAGCTGCCGCCCAAACTCTTAAAGGGAAACACACACACACACAAATATAAAAATACAACACATAAAACATATAAAATATAATATATAACACTACAGCACTGCACCTGGACATTTATACTACTAGACACTGGCAGCAGTGACTAACTAAATAAGTCCCTTGTCACAGATTATATTTATTACCCACACTAACTCATTGACATGCAAATACACTTTATAATCCCTGTAGTGCCCTGTATTTATTCATTTAAAATTGTGTATTTATTTATTTTTATTAATTATTTAAATGTTCATAGATTTTTTATTTTACTTTTTACTATTTTTTTTATTATATTTATTAGTCAAACTACCTCTACAATGACATGTGAATATATAATCCCCTGTAATTATTTATTTATTTATTATATGTATAGTTTGTTATTTAATTTTATTTGTTTTATATAATGTATTTATTTTAATTAATTATGTATTTTTATTATTTTGTTGTTGACAATACCACTACTCTACTACCTCTGCAATAACATGTAAAAATATATTCCCGGTAATTCCTATTTATATGTGCACCTTACTCATGTTTGCATCCCCCATGGACACCTTTGGATAGCTAATACATTGATAAAAAATTTTATTTCTTTTATATACACTTTGTTTTGTTCTATTTTTTGTTATTTTTGTTACTTAAAAGTGTCTCGTACTTACATGTCACGCTGCCCACTTTTGACTTAAATTGTTTTCTGAACATGAATCTTGTCAACACTAAGACTCAGAGGCCTACAAACAACTATCAACAACTAGTTTATACAGAAATAATGTCCAGCTCAGTCATATTTACTACACAAAAGTAAAGCGTGTGAACACGTAAAAAAATATATTATTTAGTTGTTCTCGAGCAGATACACATATAATAAAATGAATAGAAAAAATAGACATGAGTTGGCTTTTGCAACACATTGAACATGTCTGCAAGATGTGCATATTTAAATTAAAAAAAAAAAAAAAAAAGGACATAGGCAACGGTTAAATGCTTGCATGACATTTAGAAAATCTTTGTGATCGTATCAGTTCGAAAGCTAAAGCAACAACAGGCCTGATGTGCTTTTTGTGTGGCGTGTCCTTCAAAAACGGTGGCTCACTGTAGACGTTGATAAGATTATAGCCATAATGAAAGGAGCAAAACCAGTACAGTTTGTTTTATCGGCTCAAGATACATTGTTTTCTGTTTGGCCCTGACAGCAAGGTGCATTTTTGTAATCTGAAATACCCAAACGTGAAGCCGAAAAAAAAAAGATGCAATTGGATTATAACAGATAATGATAACAGCCATTGTTACGATGACTAAACCCATTTTGTAATCGGCTGTTCTGTTCTCTGTCTGCACATTTGATTGTTCTATTAGTTAGCAACCGACACAACTAAGACAGCTCATTACGGCTGGTGGAACATTTGGTTCTTCTCCAGATTTTAAGACATTTGAAGCAGCTGCATTACATTTCCACCTTTGCAGCTTTAAGCCGTCGCCCCGTCAGACTATCCCGTGTCCCAGTTTCAGTGGACACAGTCAAAACAAACAGCTACTCTGTTGTCAGGGAGGACACTGAGTAATGACAACCGAAGGGTTTCGCCAATCGCTCTATAAAAATCTCGCAACCAGAGCCACGGTATCTGTGCCATCGCATCGCCGCGCAGCAGAGACCTGCAGGAGACAGGTGGAGACAGGTGGAGACAGGTGGAGACGGGTGGGAGGGACGCACCAGACCGCAGCTTCAGTTACACTGACAAGAGTGCGATTTAATATGACAGAATAATTGAACCGCAACATTTAATAACATGACACAGAACAGAGAGGACCGACGGTGCATGACACCAAACTCCATTTTGATTCTTGTAATTTTTTGGACGCAACGTAACGCAATTATTGCAGTTATGTAAATAGATAGAAAGAGGAGAATATGTGAGATGTTTGTGCATAGAGTGATACACCGTCAGGAATCCACGGCTGCAGGATTCAACATAGCTTTTATTCATCACACGCCGGGTGGAAACGACGGCCCGGTGCAGTCACTCCGAGCCTGGAGGCGGGAGGGGTATGGAGGTGGTGGTGGTGATGGAGGTGGAGGTGGGGGAGGAGGGGGTGAGGGGATGAGGACTCAGGGATGAGCTCATTGTTGTGAGAGCCAAACAACAGCCTCCTTGGGGATGACACGAAGGCCCTTGAGGCTCCGATCACGGACGGAGGAAAGTGACGGTGGTTTTTCTTGTTGATATAAACAACCAGCACTCAGGGGTTTCCGCCGAATGTCAGTGACTCAATGCAAACTGTCAGCCTCCACTCCTTTATTGGGAAATCCCTCTATATACAGTTTATATAGAGGGATATAGTTAAAAAGAATTATGTAATTTATCTTCTGAAGGAATAAAAAAAATAATATGAGATGCATAGACACTTCAACGTGGGACATTTTGAGAGCTTCTTGAAGTTAAATAATTAGCAGGTGTCCAATGTCCAGACTTGAATCCTCCAATGTGAACATCTAAGTTGTGGTATTATCCTCTCTCCTGTTACCGCCGCTCATTTCTAACTGGGACTCATCATCATCATCATCTCCCTCATCCTCAGACCAGCAGAACTATTTGTCCCTGTTTATTTGTTTATCTCCTGAGTCTTATTTTGACTTTTGCTTCCGATTTCTATCAGTTTCACTTCACGTTCAAAGCTACAAATCATTTTAGAGAAGATCATTGACATAGAAACAACAGAGCATCTTAACCTCCTGAGACCCTGCGTCCACATACGGGGACATTCCAGCGGATTCATTCACAAAACCTCATCAAATTCTTTTTTCAAATTCTACAAATTCTGTCAGTAGTAACGAGCTACAGCTAATTAGCTTGTTAGTTAGCTAAAGTCCTCGTTTGAGGACATTGGGACTTCATTGTTCGCAATTCTGCTTTTGCTCGGGTATTAAAATAAACAGTTTTCTATTATAATATACCATGAAAAGAGAAGATGACTCTTAGTTTTAATACGTCTTTGGTTCTACTAATCCCAAGCGAACAGAAGCTCGGGTTAGCTTAGTTTAGGAGGTTAAATACTCCTCCTTCATTCATCGTTTCTCCAGCGCTTCTAAATTCTGAACGTCCATTTAAACGAATCCTCCATCCATCCAAGTCTGTGTGTGTGTGAGAACAGACACGATTCGCTGCGGATGCACATTCCTTCGTATTGTGTTGACTCGACCTATCATAACAGGGATTTGCTTGACACACACACACACATATAACACACACTCATACATAACACACACTCACACACCGGGTCCATCTGTCCGACTCTGTTTGAGGTGAAACGGATGAGGTAATGGTGAAGTATCGGACACCTCTTCTTTTCTCCTCCTCCACCACGTGTCTCACATTACTCTGATACTCAACGATGGGTTTGTTAACATTTGTCTTTTCTATCGTTTCCTTTGCTTCCTCCTGTACGTTGTGTAAACCAACACAACCTTGGCATCACGCCACCACTTTCAGCCAGTCTGCAGGAAATAATAAAAGTTTCCACATCCACACTCCCTCCCTGCGTCCTGTGGTACTTTTCCACTGCACACTTCTCCTCTAATCACCTGACTGATGATCTTCACTTCATCCCGAAACCTGAAATAGTTGTTATGACAGTCTTCAACAGTAGAGGCCGCTACCGTCGAGTTTAATGTACTTTTGTCAATTTAAATTTGACGGATCATTATTCGCTGGTCTGGGAAAGCTGAGGCCTTTGTGCAGAGGATTGATGTAACAGTTTTAAGTTGCTTTCACATCTGTGTTGTCAGGAGAATTTCCACACCTCGGTTTGTTTGTTTGTGCCGGTGCGAAACACACTAATGACACTTTGTTCCAGAGCAAACGAACCGAGCTGAGAGAGTCGGTGAGAGAGTTTGGTTTCACCAGAGCAGAGTTTGTTTGCAGTGTGGAGACAAGTTTCCCACACACCGATACGACCGCCTTTTCATAATTACACAAACAGCGAGAAGTGCCTGGCGGTGTTTTTTTTTTTCTACGCCTTAAAAATCCAAACGTCTTACCACCAGTCAGCCACGACATTAAAACCACCGACAGGAGAAGTGAGTGACATTCATGACTGTCTTGTGACAATTCAGTGTTCTGCTGGGAAACGTTTGGACCTGGAAATCATGAGACATGCAGCCCCCACCAGACCAGACACCCCCATCACATATAACCTGTGGCACGCTGAGATCCGTGCATGAAAAGTGCTTTATAAATAAAATGTATTATTATTATTGTTATATTGAATTATTCTTACATAGACTTTTTATTGTACTTTTTGTAGCAGGAGCTCAATTGGACCATAAGTACAAATAAAAATAGGTGAAGATAAGATAAGAATAGACAATATTTTTTCTGTCCACAATGTCTTTCTTAAAAACCAGCATGAGTTCTATGTATTTTGTATTTACTGCGTGATCAGTCTTTGTTTTTTTATTGATATGAACCCGTTTTCCTCAGTTTACGTCCAGGTGCACACTGATGTTACCAGACCATTGCTGAATAAATGTTAAAAAAATAAAAGATGAAGGGCTTAGTTTTAGGGTTGAGAAGATTTGCAAGAGTCACAACTTCAATGCAAAAGTAAAATAAAAAAAATTGAAAAAAATCACAGTTTTAATTGTTCACTTTAACTCATAGAAATGGAGGTTACTATGAAGAAAGAAAAACATGATAATTATAGTAAAAATGTCTTCTGATGAGTTACTCTTTATATAATAATCATCTTTATTTTGATGCAAAGTTATACTAATGAAACTATGATCTTTTATGTACAAATGTGATGTTGTTTCCAGACTTTTGGCCTGTAGTGTTTGATTAGTATTAGTGTTTATAACGGATTAATAATATAATGTGCATGAATGAATGACGTCCTGTACCTCGATCATCTCTTGGAGAACGAGCTCCGTTGTCCCTCCAGATTGTCCATGATTATAAGTGTCCTCCCGTCCCTCACCCACACAGATGTCTCCAAGTCTCTGCCGATCACATGTCCAGGCATGACGCTCCTCGATAGCAGCAGCCGTCCCCACCAGGATGCAGCCAGACACACACACACACATAAACACTTCCACTTCCACAGAGGTCCCTCCCTTCACTAACAACATCCTGTTTCAAGACATCACAGGACACCCTCAGAAGACTCATGTCCATTTTCTGATGAGCCACAACTGTTTCAGAGGCACAAGGGGGGAGACCCACACAATAACAGGAAGGTGGTCATAATGTTCTGCCTAATTGCTGTGTCTCATGCCTTCAACCACAACCACAAACGAAGGCCACAAAGCTAAGCGCTAGCTGACTGGTGAAATTCAAATTTTAATAAATTAACTTCCCATTCATTATTAGCATGAAACATGCATTGATTTTCTTTGGGGAAACTTTTGTGTTGGCAGTCATGCAAATGCAGCCGTAGCTAATAAACCCTTTGATTTCCTTATTAAAACCAAAAACGCATCCATCACGAGGACTAAACCCGGGGGGGGGGGGTGAGATAAAGGCCGTGTTTGGTCTGTCACAGTCGGATCAGAGAAGAATTACCTCCAGTTTTGAATGCGAACACCGGCAGAGACGCACTATTCACTTTATCTCTGGCTGCAAACACCGTGCACAAAAGCATCTTTATCCTCCCATCAGCACCCTGCTAACATGACAAACGCACATCTGATAAGGTAACACCGAAGCTCGGGGCCGCCACCGTCCCCTCAGATAGCTTTACCTTTACCTGTTAACAGGTGGCTTTGTGCCCACTGACACACCAGGCCTCTTTGTCATCAAACGCACACACACACCACCTCTTTAGATAATTACCACAACAGCAACGACGGGAGTTAATTTGCTGAATGTGAGTGAGAATCATAACAGGACTCTGTTTGTACTGTGGGAACTCACTTCGCCCTGGAAGTCACAACATTTAGCCTGAAGACCTGGATTTAAAAGGTAGGAGTAGGAAGGTGGTACAAAAGGGTCAGGAAGAGTCTTCAGGAAACACATTTTAAAGCCTGCCACAATGAAACAATGCGCGTCGGCACAAATAACAAGAAATCAGGATGAGAAGGAAGGAAAAACGCGGGGACGGTGGCGGGAAGAAGTCTAGAAAGAAAAAAAAAATCCACTCAGCGCGGAGAGAATGAATGAGTTCCCCCTGGTTTCACTTCTGCAGCCGTGGCTTCAACCGTTGTAAACGTTTGACCTTTTGCTGTAGGTTAGTGCGGCTTTTTACGGGATGTTCTCCAGCCCCCGGCGCTGATCTCATGACTTCTTCTCTAGCTCCACCTCGAGGAGGCAAACTATATGATTTTAGTCACGTACGTCAAAATATCAGCTCGGCTGCCATGTGAGTCCTTTTTAGGACTGTTCACAGCTGCAGGAAACGTATCTGCAAAGATTCTCTATCGTCCTGCTCACGGTTTATTTTTAACACAAAGCAAAAGAGAGGAAATCTTTATTTGCTTTTAGTTTTTCTTGCACATTAGTGGGAAGACAATTATTTTTCACACTCGACACTTTCATTCTCTACCAATATTTCCTGCTAAGTCCCCAAACTGTCAGCTGATGTAAAATCCTACATCATGTGTCTCTTAACTAGGTGGATATTATATAACTAGGGTTTTTTTGCACATTGCTTTTTTTTGCATGCACACATGCTGCAACCGAATCCTCAAATATGTCCATTTCCATCTTGATATGAGTAATTTTATTTATTTATTTATTTATGCATTTAAGGTGCATTTAGAATAGAAAGTGTAATTCATTTGCAACTCTTCTCACATTATTTTAATAACATTTGAATATGTTTTGACAGCCCTACCTTTAAAAAACATATGTCAAAACACAACGTTTAAGCAGAGCGGAGGATTAATCTATAAAGGCAGATATTTCCCAGATAAAGACGGAGCTGAACTAGAGTTTAATTTTTAACGAGCGCCACCGTCCCCCCCTCCCCTCCATCTAAAACCCCGTGGCTCAGTCTGAACCCGTCCCTGGATGCTGTGAGGACGGGTGGACGCAGAGCGGAGGGGGGTGAGCATGAAAAAAGATGATGTCATTGTAGCAACCCAAACACTGGCTCAGCTTTCAGCTGTGGACACAAACGCCGAGGCCGTCTGCTTTGGTTACCACGGGACAAACAGCAGCGACAAACACATGATGGGGATTCCTCTGACCTGGAGGCTCCACCTTTACGGCCTCATCAGGTCTCGTCCTGCAGTCAAATTTAAAAACAACCGGATCAAGTTCAAGCTTGAAATCTGGGAGGCAAATAACAAGGCCTTTATCTTTAGCTATTAATTAATTAATTAATCTGAAAAACGAGTGAATGAATTATTTACATATGAAGCCGGTGATGGAGGATTCAAGTCAACCATCACCCTCGTGTTTGAAGATGGAAACTTCTGTTAATCCTCAGAAAAACGTCAACTTTTGAGGAAGTAAGAAAAACAAAGCAGCCCTCCCGACCCCACGGTTTTCAGTTTCTTTTATTAGTTTTGAAAAAGTTTCAGACACCCAGACACGGTTAAAGGTTTTTCCTCAAACTATAAGTGAGACAATTAACGTTTAAATTTGGACTCGGAAAATGAAAGAGTGAAAGGTCACAAGGCTTTTACACGAGGAAGCTGCAGCACAAAACACACACAATCCTTCACATTTAATGCAAATCAAGCTCATTCAGTAATAATGATAATAATAATCTTGAATGTAGACATGCAAATCTATCTTAAGCTATCTTTTCTTATTGATAAACATGTACACGTTTAATGCAAATGTGTCTTGTCTGGTGTTTACTTATTTTACTTTATTCAGTTTTTACGCAGCTCACTTTTTCTTTTTTCTTTTTTCTTTTTTCTTTTTTTTTGCGAGATACTGTTTGTGAGGTTCAAGATAGAAATGGGGTCGAATAAGAGACGGTGCAGAAGTGAGACACAAGGTGCCAGATCTCATTTACATGCTTATCACGGCTACAGAGGTTTAGATTACCAGGCAAGCGAGAGGTGTGTGAACGTGTGAGGGGAGGCGCAGGTAAAAGCATCGGTTGGGGAGCGGAGTGTGTAAAACCTTATCTGGTGCCGTCATATCGTCTCTCTAATGCATGAGTGCACTCAGGTTACGGTGAATAACACAAACGCGCACGTTAAAAGGACCTGAAAACAACATTGACGGTGCAGGTTTGGAAACAAAAAACCAAAAACAGTTCACGTCGCATCATCTCGGGCGGCGTCATCACCTTGTGCTTGTCGTCCGGCTGCAGCATCACAATGTCACACAGATTGGAAACCTTAGACAGTTCAGATATTTAAAGCATTTTATTACAGGGGATCAGATTAAATTGTGAAAAGTAAAAAGGGAAACTCCAGATATTATTTCTCGTCATGAGTCGAGTTCATTTCTGGACTCAACCCCCTGAAACAGCAGAAAGAAATAGGAACTGAGCGGGTGAACAAAGTTAATCATTGAATCCTTAAAAAAGTAAGATAGGGGGGCGATGCAGGAGTCGGCACAGCACAGAAAGAGCAGCAATATAATGAGAAGAATGATTAGTGGACAGAAACAACCGCAGAGAAGGGTTCAAACTACAAACAGGGCTGTTAAAGTTACTGAAGGTCTAGTTCACAGAGAGAGATGTGCTCCTTGCATCAGAATGAAACTGGTAAATTATATCGTCTTGTGTGTCTGTGATCATGTTTAGACTGATAATAAAGATTAAACTGAACACTGCCTCCAAGCTGCAGACTTGATTGCTTGGTTAAAATCTTAGAAAAGAGAAAGGAAGGCACAAAGATTATATCTCGGAGTGAATTTGAACAATGAAGAGAACTAAACCGTGCAAACGCACTAGGAAAACACAGCAGGGACTCCTGTTTGCGGACACAATTTATGGAGAAACTCACGGCATTCATAATACGACAAAGCAGGATTTCTGATGCTAACAGTCTCGACTCGCATTAGCATTCATTATCCAGCCCCTACAAGCCGACTGTTGTCACATGTCATGCAAACCCTTCCTGTGTCAAAGCTGGCGGAGGATGTTCGCCCGGGCATGTACCTGAGAGACACTCCCCCTCGCCTCCCCGCCTCCTCCCTGCCTCCTCCCTGCACCCCCTTCCTCCCCAAACAAGGGGGTGTGCACCAATCTGCTGCTGGAAGAGGTGGTGGGCGGTGGTTGCGGGGGTCTTGTGACAAGCTGCCATTTCCAGCCGATTAAAACAGCCTCCGACCCCGCTGCTCAGCTGAGCCACCCCCGTCCCGTGGCCTGCAGCTGTGGGGTGTTTCCAGAAGACAATGATCTGAGGGGGTCAGGGGTTGAGTCCGAGGTTATTACGTATGCTAATGTTATGCAGGGTTCTCAGACGATTGGGAGTAAGAGCTGGAACAATTAGGCTGCTGTTGACTTGCAACTTCACTGCAGGTTTGTGACTTTTATTAGTCTGACAATCAGCTTGAAAACAAGTGGCAGCATGTGGCAGATGTGTTTAATGACTGAGTGCATGTTTGGATTTAACGATTTGTCATAATTGGATTTTCAGTGTTAACAAAACATTCGCTAATCCTGGATTATAATTCCCACTGTTCGGGTTTAGGAAAGTTATCCTGAATGCCATCATCAGGTTTTTTTTTTTTCTTTCTGACGCTTCAAGTGCAGCCGGTCGATGTTTGCATGTCAAAGAAGCTCTGGTTGTTGTTACCTCTCGCCTGGTGTCCGGTTACCTCAGTGGGAAACTAATAAACACACACACACAAACACTCACAAGACAAGTTAGATAATATTGAATGAGTCCATAACGGCATGAACACAAGGTGCAGAGTAGCAAAAATTAAGATTTTATCTCTAATTGTACAGTAAGAACAGAAATAAGAGCTGCCTTTTAAATTAGTCATAGTTTCTCCAAGTAAAATACAAGGAGTCTTTATTTACACTACACAATATTGCAGTCTGTGTTCAACTAAGGTACCTCGTCACGTTACGTCACATATAATCACACATCATTTCCAAAGTTCAGTGGACCACTTCTCTGGAAGTGATGATAGTGACGATGACGAATGGTTTTGACCCTCACACTCATGTTTTGCTCGTCGACCTCTCAAGGACTCATCCCATGCTCTGTTCCCAGCGTCTGAGCTGCTGTAATCTCGTCGCAGGAGCAGGAGAACAACCTTTGTTCCCCAACGTTATTCTCCACCTGAACTCTACGACGGTCACAACAACCAATAAGTCCTCCCGTGTTACGCTCGAGTGCAATATCACCAGTTCCTCTTGTGCAATACTACAATGTCACTTTTAATTTTAATTTTTAACTAAGCCTCACTTCTTGATATCATTCCCCACACTTTATATCTCTCCTGTTACTGGCAGCAGGCCTGACATTGTGCATAATATGCTGTTTTTTTTTGCCCACTTTGCATTTTTTTTTTTTTTTATTTGTTAATCCTTTTGTTATTTTATTCTCCTGCTCTTATTTTATGTGCCGCTCTTCGCCCTCCTAATAACCCTTCGGAGAAAGATAAAAAAGTTTTCTCTGATTCTGATTCTGATGTAATGGATGTGATCTAAACAGTGCTACTGTGTAAGGCTGACTCAGCTCCTCGCTGGATGCCACTGTGAAAGTGTCACACTAGTAAGGAAATGACTGGGTGGGAGATTCGGTTGCAGCTGGGGGGTGATAGGGGTTGTGTGGGGGCCGTATCCTGTTGTTGAGTTAGTGGGGGCATGTCGGTACTTGTGTGCGAGGGAAAAAAAAAATCAGAAAGAGGAAGTCAAGGCAAAGATCCTTCAAAATAAAAGCATGTTAACTGTTGCAGGAGAGCAACAGGGCCAAAAGAAAACACAGCACAGATGAAAAGAGGCATTAATAAAATAAATAATGTACTTGTATATATTAACAAAAATATGTATATTGCACCTGGTTATAAATAGATATATTAGATATATACTTTATTTATCCTGAGGAAAATTTTATGTTTGGTAGCTTCATCGCATAGAAACAGATATTTAAGTTATGTAATAGTGTGTAGAAGGTGGTAGACATTGTTCATGACTGTCATGTTTATTATTATTATTATTTGCAATGATCTTTTTTTGCTGTCCTCACCTCGAAAGTATATACAAAGTAGGGCAAAGGTTAACATTTACAGGGGAATTGGAAATAAAAAATTACAACATAAAAAAAAGAAAGGTAAAAATATATTTTACCAACACTTTAAAGATGGTTTCGTTTTTGTCTGTTTTGTCTGTATTGATCTGTCATCCAGACATAATACTCTTGAATTTTACTTTGTTTTAGCTATTTAATTACATTTATTACAATCACAATTCTTTAAGACTGTATTATTCTTATCATACAACATAAGAAATGTGAATTAAAACTTTTTTTTTATTTATTTATTTTTAGTTAAAATAATCTCCGTCGTTTTATTCTGAAATCTGGGGACCGGATGTTGTCACGGTGTGTGTGTTGTGGTGCGTAACGCGGCGGTGGGGAGCCGCTGTGCTAGTGCAGAATAAATAGCAGTGGAGGAGGACACACTGTCAGCAAAGCCCGAACAGACATGAGACAACTCGCTGCAGCTTCTCAACACTTTCTTTTTTTTTTAGTTTTCATGGATTAATCTGAGACCAGCAGAGCAAATATTCACCGCCTGGGACGCTTGACATGGAGTAAGACGTTTTATTATCCTCCCGACTTGGACTTTTTGACATCTTTCCTTGCGACTCCTTTTCGCCGGTACCGTCCCGCGGTTTGAACCTTTTTCTCTGATGTCCCCCTGTTACCGCCGGGCTCAGACCTGCGCAGGACAGCATCACCACGGAACAACACACACGCAAAGTAAGAGGATCAACATTAATCAATAAATAAATTATTCCTTGAAGCCGTGTCTTTACTTCTGCTGCAGGAGCTCCTCAATCTGACAAGTTGCATCATCTGTCCAGCTGTCAGAAAAATAAAAGCTTTCAACTTTGCGTGAAGACACCGTCTCTTCTCCGCATTTTTTTACTTAATATTATTCCTCAACGTAGTTATTTATTTTTTATTTTATAAGAGGTTGCATGCTTTTAGGTTTATTTTTTTTTAAGCGGATATTCAACCGCTGCGTTTTTTTTTTCGGTGACAGATTATGTCCGGACATGTTGGAAAAAAGAGTCAATATATAAAAATAATAGTATAAAAATAAGGAGGGAGGCAGGTTTCGCGGTCAAATGACACCAAACCCGTTTTTTAAGTTCATATTTTATTTTTTTATTTAGGAAATTATTGACGTTGCAGTTGACGTTTAATGTCACGAGGACGTATTTTTTTACCCTTTTTTCCTGCTTTTTTTTTTTTTTTTTTTTTTTTTAAACAAATTTATATTTTCCTCCATTTAAACTGCGCACGCGCCTCCGGTCTTAACTGTGCGTGTGTGTGTATATATGTGTGTGTGTGTGTACACGCGCTTCCTCGCGCTCGGATTTGTTTACAAACACAGGTCTCGTGCTCCTGAAAAAAAAAAAAAAAAAAAAAAACAGCCCCCGCCCCCTAGCGGCCGGTAGAGGGACATACCTGCCAAAACATTAGGAACACCAGTGAATCCTTTGTAACATAAAAGTTTTAAATCTTATATTCAGTCTTATTTAAATGTAGAAACGTGGTAATGCAACTGTGTGTTAATTTTGAAGGATGCAGTTTGTGATGTTGTTAAACTGGATTGAATTAAACACTAAAATGTTGCTGCTATTTAGTCTAGCACGCTGACTAAAATGTCAAAATATTAGGATTATGTGTTTGGGTGCAATTCAATATGATTCAATAGCTTTAAAAAAAAAATCGAGCATTGAATCTACAGCTCTCTCAGTTATTTGAAAGTATTTCTAAACACTGTAATGACCATGAAGTTAAGATTTAATGCAGGAGTTTTATAGTTGAATGTTTTCGTTGGTAATGAACGGAGCAAGTGAGTGCACGGGTGGATTTATATGCTTTTAAACCATAAACACGTTCCAATCAGCAGCTTGTTAGTTCTCGAGTAAAAGTTGTTGGTGTTTTATTGATGTTTTATTGACATGTTTGCGTCTGATTCAGCTTTCCACTGAGATGGCCCGAGCGGAGACCATCGAGAGTGTTGGAGAACCCGTAGGAGGAAGAGGAGGCGGAGGAGGAGGCGGAGGAGGAGGAAATGGCCCTGTTCACTGCTACGATTGCCGCATGGAGGTGCCGCGACCCCTCCACACCTGGCCGTGCCTGCGCAACACCACCACCGCCACCACCACCACCACAGGCTTCGGTCCCGTCCACCTGCACCCTAATCACCACCTGCACCCTTTCCGGGCTCTCTACCTGTCGTACTCGCTGCCTTCGCACCACCCGGAGGCCGAGGAGGAGGAGGAGGAGGAGGAGGAGGAGCCCCGCCGCACGGCGCTATCGCCATCATCGACGCCTCCTCCTCCTCCTCCTATGCCGCCGAGGCACAGGAGAAACGAGGGGAGCGGAGATGGAGTCTCAGGAGAACAGCCAGGTAGGATGCGACGGTGTTTACTTGAAACTAAACAGGTTTTTCACGAGAAGAGAACAGCATGTGGACTAGTTCTCCTGCTTTTTCTGACAGACAGGAGAAAGGACGCGGCGTACTCAGAGATCTGTATCTGCACGGCATTAATCATTAAGCCTCTCGGTAACAGCCAGAGCTGATTTAAGGCCTCTGCTGCAGGAAGGAGCTTGCACAGTTGAGGAAACGTCAGATGAGCAGTTTGCCTCCCAGACCCACACCCTTAAGTAAACACGAGCGTTATCAGCTCGCAGGAGGGTATCGGTTTGAGTGTGCCGCCGGCTGCACAGCCGGGGCTTTTTTTATTTCTGCGATTGGGAGTTTGTTTGGCCAGTCTCGATGAGGAGAAGGAGGGAGGGAGGGACAGGTGGAGGGAGATGAAGAGGAAAAAATGTGTTACAGCTGTCAAGCATGTGACTCCTCTGTTGCAGAATGGCCTTGTAACCAGCAGGTCTTTATGCTCACGGTAAAAACGGTAAACTGCACAAACCGGTTTTGTTCACCAGACAATAAAAAAGATGTCTGAGTTTATGAGGTCATTAGGTGACTGGGACTTTCCTGTGTGATCCTGGCAGCGCATTATTTATTTATTTTTTATTTCTTTTAGAGCCGTATATGTCTATATGGATTGTTATTGGCTTCTCTTCAGCTGCAGCAGGAGTTTATCTCCGGGGGTTTGACTTTCATTATGAACGTCCGTATATATTCTGAGGGTTTTCTGGGATCTGTAAAAAAAAAAAAAAAAAGGGAAACTTAGGTGTGGTGGCAGCCGTGGCTCAGCAGGAAAGTCAGGTTTTATATTTGGCACGGAGCCACTGTTTTGTGGCAGATTTGTAGCAATGTAAACAAAAAACTTGCCACCCTCATCCACCTCCTCCTCCTCCTTTTCCTCCTCCACCTCCTCCTCCTCCTCCTCCTCTCAGCTGTAGGTCAGCTGTGCAGGCAGGCATGTTCAGACATGTCCTCTGCGCCCTGGCTGCTGTAAAGAAACAGTGTGTGTAGCATTTCCTCCCTTCTCCTCTGAGCGGCTCAGTCGGGCGACACATTGTTAATCGACCCAGTTTGTCCCCAAACAGGAAATCTGCTCAGATTTCTCATGGAGCTCGATTGTTGTGGATTGATTTAGTTTAATAGTCGGGAGAGTTCGTCGATCAGTCTCATCAGTGAATTTGTTATTAATATGTTAATTAATCGACAGATATTAATTCAATTAGAAATAATTAACCGTTAATGTCTCACCCTTATCTTTCTACCTCTACCTCTCTATCCTGATTTTTAATGAGACCCCCTCTCTCCTCCGACTCTTCTGTCTCTCCCACATTTAACTGGTCAGGGGGGTCTCTGTCACCTTGTTACTCCTCCAGCCAATCAGACGGGCAGGTTCCTTTCCAAGCCCCGCCCCCCCCCTTCCTTTTGCTCCCCCTATCACCTCTCGGCCCCTCGCTCCGTCGTCCAATCACACGCGGACGTATCCACAAGTGGAGCCTTTTTTTTCTTTAGAGTTACCTTGGCAACAAGCCAGGGTTTTTTTATTTATTTATTTATTTTTTTTCTCCTGCTCTCTCTTTTATCTCTTTCTTTCTCCCTGTCTCCGTCTCCGTCCGTCTAGTCACCTGCATCTTTAAAGGATCAGTTGTAATCCTCCTAGCGAGGCAGATGCTGCGGTTGCCAGGGGTGCCCGTCTCCCCGGCAACCGGAGTGGCGGTTGCCGCGGGCGACCTCCGCTCCGAGCTGGAAGAGACAGGGGTCGTTTGATGGGAAAGCTGTGATTGGACAAAGTTTTAAAAAAAAAAAAAAAAAAGACAACAAACAGGGAACTGAAGGTGTGTCATAGTGAGGGAAGCAACAACAACTCACAACCTTAATGGAATTAAAACTTAACATCAATCAAAGGAAAACAAACAGGAAAATAAAGATATGATCGCTTCCTGTCTGTTGTGTTGCATTTAAAAAGAAATGATGGCGAGAGATAAAAAAGAAGATGCAGCTGCTGTTAAATCATATCACGAGAGGTTTAACTGATTCATTCGTTTCCTAATGTGAGGGAAATAAGATAAAAGTTTCTTCTGCTACGTAAAATAAGATTAAAATAAATATAATGAACAAAGAAAAGAGATTGAAGCTGAAAGTGCAGTCGCCTCCTTCAGGTTTAAGGTTGTTTGTCACATTAACGCATTCGGAACAAAGTTATTCAGATAAATGTCTGCAAAAAAAACAACAAAAAACAACAAAATATAGTAAACAAACACAAACACGCCCACATCGCAGTACCTCTCCATACCAGACTTATTAAGCAGATTAAGAGATTACTCTCCCAAGTTCCATGAAGAGGAAAATAAGTCACCGTCACCCCGTCAGGCTCTTTAAGAGTTTTGTGTGTTAAAGAGCAACACTAAACAATCCCCTAAACTAAACTGGGGAGGGAGGTGCAGAGGCATGTTTTCATCGTCAGAGGTCAGAGATGACACATATCACAAGATTATACTTTCAGAAACAGAGAAGATGGAATTATTTCCACTTTAGACGAGAAAAAACCACAGTAGCGTTTCCTGGTCCGTGCAGCCGACCCACCGACCGTCTGCCTTAGTGCACAAGGAGGCTATTAATCTATGCTGCTTGTTGAAAATCAATTAGGCATAACCAGAGGCTCAGCGCACCCAATAAAGCACTTCTGTCTCTCCATAATGAGCATTTCTTCTCAAGAGAGGGAAAAAGAGGAGCGAGAACACGAGGGAGGAAAGATGGTGAAATAGAAAACAAGATGGGAGAGTTTCTCTGAACGTGCTTGTGTGTTTTCCTGCTGCAGGATCGGACAGAGAGGAGCGCCGCGAGGCCTCCAGACGGCACGGACCCCTGCCTGACCTGCTGCCCCAAAACGAGCACCCGTCCTGGGCTGCACCGCACCACAACCACCACCACCACCACCACCAGCACCACCACCAAGCCCCCACAGGAGAGGCAGCGCTGGAGGCGGACATCATGAGAGTGGCCAACCAGCTCAGGACAATTGGAGATGAATTCAACTCCACAGTCATCCGCAGAGTGGTAAGGACCGGGTTATTGCAGATACATTCAGAATGAATTAATGGTGCTTTAATAGAGAAGAGTGGACAAATAAATGGAGACACGGCCGTTAAAAACATTATTTTGACGAGAGCTGGGTGGTATATTACCGTATTACGGTGGCCGGTCGCACTGCTATTGACATTACAGACATAGAAGCTTAAATGTGTTAAAATATGAATAAATATGTCAAAATAAATGAAAAGCTACTTGTCCCCATTTCTTAATTTCATCTTGATAACATTTTTATCTGTGCTGTAAATGTCCCCAGACTTCCTTTTCCTTCTAGTGTGGGATTATTCTACAATATTTACTCATCATCACAGTAAAATAGTCCATCCTTAGTCAATCTACTGCATTAATTCCTGTCTCAACCACATGCGATTATGCATGAAAAAACATACAACATAGCGTCAGCCTTAGTTCTGACTCTATTTGATCTTTTGCAAACAAGCAAAGTGTGAAGACGATAAAACAGAAACCACACAAACACACGTTCAACAAAGTTTACTTGTCCTTGAACGCAGCACAGCTACATTGATTCTCTTGTCTCGGGCGTTTTTTTTTTTTTGTTTTTTATTTTATCCGTCCAGTGTGTTCTTGCTTGCATGGATGAATTCATGCACAGTTGAACGTGGGCGGGTGTTTGAGGTTGAAGTGAAGACAGGATCAATATTTCCACGTGCGAGAGAGAGCGAATCGATGACGACAGAGCTCTCAGCCAGTCTCTCTTCTTCCTTCCTTTATTCGCTCTTTTCTCCTCTCTGCTTCCTTCTTTTGTTTTGTGAAAACTACATTAAATAGCCTCCCCCTCTTATCTCCTCTCTGCACGGACACGTCTCAGTTTGCTTCACTTTTTAAAACACTTGCAGCTTCCTCTAATTTCCTTCCTTCGTTTCCCTTTCTTTCTTTTATCTTCCCTCACGACTTTAAAACAATAACTTGATTTTTCTAACGGTGTGATGCGGTCTGTTTTAAATCACAGATCAAACCCCGGTATTTTTCTCATTGCTTTTTATTGTTATTTCTACTCTCTCGCCCCTCCCTCCCTCTGTGCTCCAGATCGCGTGAGGACTTGGCTGCAACTCTCCCCCCTTCTGCCTCCTCCCCCACCGCACGCACACACACACCGCTCCCTCCCTCCCTCCCTCCCTCCCTCCCTCCCTCCCCATCCTGCCTCATGCACACAAACAAAGCTGACGTCACCCTCGCTCGGCTCTCACTCAGAAAAGGATTGCACACTTTTGAAGGACGCAGCAGCAGAAATGTGTTGCAGGTTTTTCTGGGGTCGCTTTCCCCTCTGAGCCCCCCCCCCCTCCTCCCTCCCCTTCGCTGCCTTGTCTGATGCTGACACTTTATCCTTGAGGGGGAATTGAGGAAACTTGCGTGTTGTTTACGAGGAGCCGTTTGACACAAAAGGAAGGAGGGATTGGAGATTGTGAAGGAAGAAGAAGAAGAAAGGGAGGGTTGACCACAGGCACATGAGGTTCAGGCAGTTCAGGGAAGCATCCCCAGCGCAGACACACATGTTTACCCTTGTGTTGACGCTGGACCGAGTGAAATTGTTCATTATTCCTGCACAGCCTGTCATGCAATACGTCCCTCTGCTCGCGTCATGCCACAGAAATGTAATTTTTAACACCTGTGTTGATTGTACAACGTCATTAACAGAGATTTAAAATGATCGTGGGCTTATTTTTCACATGCAACCTCCAACATCTTGGTCTCAGCCTCTTCTGCAAAGATCCAACGAAACAATCATGAAGCATGAGTTGATTTTATTTTCAACAAAATGTCTGTCACCTGAGAAGTAAAATATTTCACAGCACAAATGACCTGCATGAAGTACTGTCCACTAATGAAGCTACTTCCATATGCAAAACATTTCCTCCTGTCATTTTAAACTCAAAACCAGGACATTGAACAAAGCGTTGACTTTTCATGAAGTTGTTTGTGGGTCAATAAATAAATGCGCATTATTTTGCATCGTCTAAAAAGGTCGTTTATATTTGGACTAACATCTTTCTTTCTTTCTTTCTCTTCGTCAGCGTCTTGCCCCCCGCTGGCAGGACTGGAGAGACGTCTGCCGGGGACTCGTCAACTTCCTGGCCCAGACCCTCAGTCCTCTCTACAGGCTCACGTAAACCGATGTCTCACCTGCAGCCACAGGTTAAAGACTAGTTTTATTTTTTTTTTTGTTTTGGACTCAGTCTGGACTTGGTTACGACCCCGACTGGTTGCTGCACTGTCATTGGTTTGATTCAGGAACACGGCCTGAAAGAAAAAAACTTTTTGCTTGAACAAAAAACGGGAGGATGAGATCGGCGGCAGCTGGAGGAGGATTGAGACGCTCCCTGTGGAAACTGGACCCTGTCTGTCTGTCTGTCTGTCTGTCTGCATGACGGCCCGTCTGTCCGGTCAGTCGCTCAGTCTGCTGGTACAGACTGCAGCTGGCGGACAGACGGCCACTTATATATGTGTATATTCTGTAAAGTGACTTTTGTTTTTGTCTTTGTCATGTGTCTCGGGGTTCGGCCGTTTATGTAGCAGGTGTGTGTGTGTGCGCATGGAAGACCTCGGTCAAACACATTCTAAGATAATTCGAACGCATATACAAACAAAGAAAAGTACAGAAGTGTCTGCGCGTCTGTCGCCCCGAGGTGTTAATTTAAAGTTAAACGTTTGCAGATTTGACCCTCGTCTGATGTGTGCGTGTTGCCGGTTGTGTCTTCATCGATCGTGCAACCCCGTGTCCCCGTTCTTCTAAACTGTGAAACCGGACGCCGTGGTTGCATCGCAGGGAAACGTCGGGTGTTAATCCACTACGGAGCAAAGCAAAGCACAGAGTGAACCTCTCACCCTATCGGCTTCACTTCATCCTCCAATGTGCCTTTTTTTTTTTTTGTTTTTGCTTTTTTTTGTTTTTTTTTTTGCTTTGCGTCCTGTTGAGGCTTAATCCCCAACACCAGGACAATCAACTACACACACACACACACTCATGAATACACACACAGTGAATGAAACACACACTCTGTTTAGTTGCTGTGTTTGTCTAAATTCAAATGTCATCCGATCACAATTCCAGCTTCAGTCGAACTTCAGTTATTTCAGGACAGATGCATCTTAATTAATCACAATGCACACACACACACACACAGATACACAACTCTTCATACTGCCAGTGTTGGGAGCTGGCAGGGTTTCGCCCGCCTGTGTCGTCAGTGTTTATAGTTTCTAGACAGACTATAAATGCTCTTTTGGAAGAAGAATTCATCTTATCCAAAAGTTTAAATGACTTTATAAGTACTTAACGAAGCGAAGAGAGTTCACTGTGTTCGCGAGATGTTTCTTTTTCTCTTTTAATTCCTTTTTTAATGTATTTCTGAGCGACCACTGGCAACAGTAGAGCAGGTCTGAATTTAAATCCAGTGGATTTGAGAAGGTATTCCATGAGTTAAAGAAAACACAAAAACAAATAATATGATTGGGGATCACTTGATTGTTGGAAAGTATTTGATGGTGGAAAATGTAAAACGAGCTCTTCGGTTGTGCGATTACTTTCACTGTAGTTTAAGAGAAGATGATGTTGCTCATATTAAGAGCGTAATTTATTTTGATAAGTAGCCTACCTGTAGCTCGTTGTTTAATTTTTTTCTCTGGTTAAAAAAATGTAAATGTATTTATTTTTTTTTTCATACATTCCTGATCAAAATATGATTGAAGCTGTATTTGAGTTGAAATTGTTGAAGCAGTTTGAAGCTATGAAGCTGTCACTGAACTCGCTCACTCAGGAGCTCTTGTCCACATTTCCCATGATAATAAAAAGTGACTCGGATCATTTACAACGGTACATGTGAGAGAAAAAAAAAAAAAAGAAGTAAGTGTTTATATGATAAATATTACTCAAACAGACTATTACAGACTGAAAGTGATGTTATTCGATGGGAAAGTACCAAAATTCTCCAAACTCTCAAACAGGCTTTAAATGACTGAACTGGAACCTGCTGTCAGGTATTTCTGTGTGATATTAGAGAGTGGCAACACACAGATTTATGTACTGTATGTACTTTGAATTAAGGACTTAATGGAGTATTTCAACTTTTATTTGAGGAAGCTCTTAGGATGAAAAATCTCATCAGGTTTTCTTTTTTCACACCACTCTCACTTGGCCTTAGTTTCACTGTTTGTGTATATTTTTTAGCACAGGGCCTTGTTATTTTAACATTTCTGAGAGCCTTGATGTATAAAGTCATATAACTTGGATGTTCAGCTAACTCGGGGCTAAGCGGAGAACAAACTATGCTAGCATGCTAGACACCTATTACTGCTTGTGTGTTCATATTCGTGGAGCGGTTCGCTAGCTGCACTTCGGCCACTCATGCTGTCATCACATATCATTCAACCTGCAGGAGATCCGAGGACTTAGCCTGGTTATTTTTTTGTTTTTTTCAAAATATTTCAGTCTGATATGTGAGGGTGCACTTCCTGGTTGAGCACTCGCACCCTTCCCACCAGCAGAGCTCAGTGTCAGTCACATGCAGTGTGTGTTTGCTGTTTTTAAACTTTTTCTATTGTAAAATTTCTACATGAATTTTGTACTTTTTTCTTTTTTATACAATAAAATTTAAGAATAAACATATTCTTGGTGTTTTCTTTCTAACATAGATACAGGAAAGGGGAAAATGAAGTGAAACTCTTTGCTTAATGGTTTAGTAGTATAAGTGTTTTAATAATTTAAACATAAAACTCCCTAACGCCTACTCCCTATGTAAGGTTTCACTATATATTGAGCTCAATCCCAATCATCCCAACAGCTTTCGGACACTACCGCTAGCTTGACGCGCAGTTAATGACGTCACTGCTGTCGCATCATTACGTGTCAGACTACCGCGGCTCCCCTGGTTTTTCATTTTAATTTACACATTACTAAAACGTGATCATTTTGTAAACAAATATGTGTGATGTTAATGAAATGAAAAATAAAATTATGTTTTAAAAAAAAGTTTCATGTTTTCGCGGCAAAAGTTCATACTATGTATCACTAACAGCGGCTAACGGCCGCTAACGGCGGCGCCGCTAGAGACGCCACCCGTTGAGTTTTCGCAATGCTTTATGGGAAATTTTGAGTACAATAATAATACTGATTCTGCTGCTATGGTTTTACTTTAAGGTTAAACCCTTTTAATACAATCTAGTTTAACAGCACCACAAACTACATCCAGCAAAATGATCATTTAGTTGAATCACCACCTTTGTGACGCAGTTTCATCATGAACCAAATATTAGAGGCAGTTGTTAAGGAGGATTTAGTGCAGGACTGTCACGTTAGAATAAAATAAGATAAGAAATATATCTTATGTGACATATGTCTTTATTCATCCCACACTGGGTTAATTATCATTGATAACAGCAGCAGACATTCAACAATCAAACGCACAGTGGTAAAATATAAAAAAAAAATAGGAACGATATATTACAAAAAGCAGCAGTCAACTAAGATAAGTCAAAAAAATATAAACATTTGTATGTTACTTGTACAGAACAGTGCAGTGGTGGATTTCACTAGTGTACCTAATAAAGACTAATCAGCATTTTATTAAAAAACCCACAAAAAATATATAAATGTTACATCTCGTTAACTTCAGTTTAAAAACAGATTGTTATTTAAAACACATTTAAATGAAATAAACAGCAAACTGTTGAGAAGTTTTGCTTTTTTTGTTGCATAAAACTGAAATGATTCCATACAATACATTCAACTTTATCTGTTAAGGAGATCATAACTATCTCTGGGTAAATACATTAATAATTAAAAGACTCATATTCCCATCTGCTAACAGAACTTGAAGCTGACCTAATTTTATTTAATGATGTATTAACGTCTAAAAAGATCATTTAAGCGAATACTCAATAAAAATAACAAGTTTTATTGTCATTGTCTGATAAAAACAATGAAGCAGCAATAAAAGTTATTTTTATTTTTAACAGTGACGCCAGAAAATCTGCAACATGTGCAAACACATCATGAATATAGTCAATAACAGCAGTGAATTAAAATGACATGGATACAGAATAGTACTGGTACGTAATAACAAAACATAATAATAAGAAGAATATTAAGATAATATAGGATATAAGATGTGACCAGGAATCTCAGCTCTGACTGGGACCAGATGACGCCGCCCTTCACTGGAATGAGGTCCGGCAGATGTTTACAGATGTCGGTGGCCTCCTGCCTCCTGCAGATGTGCGACAGCCGGTGGACGGACGCCGCTGTGGTCTCCGTCACATCTGGGATCCGCATGGATTAGCAGAGAGGACGTCAGGTCAGGACACACACATGTTTACCGTGATCGTCAACACGACAGACTGGCACAGGACGCAAATTTAAATACTCACACAAGGGGTTTGATGCTTTTACGGAGGCTTGACGGCATTTTACTGGTTCGTCGGACAGATTTACAGACAGAGAGGCTCATGAGCAGAAACAAGTGGTTTGTTTTTTTGGTAAATGTTGAGTTTGTTACGTCTTTCTCCGTCAGTTCTTTGTTGTTTCTGATAAATATATTAAACCTGTATTTGGAGAACTCAACATTTTTAGTTTCAGATGAGAAAAACTACAATAAAATCCCCTAAAACTCCAAAATAAAACACGTTATCTTGATCCTTTATAACTGAATTGATTCACGAATGAATAAAATCAAACTGTATTCAGTCTCCACCAACACTTAACCTTGATTTAGGCTTCATACAGCAACTGTCAATATTATTTCTACCATTGATAAAGTGTTTTCTCTAACTTACTCTGTTTTCTTTCTAACTTGCATCAACTACATTTATGCTTGGGGATCATAGAAGTCTTGTTTTACCTGATATTATCTGTATAAGTTGTTGTTTTTTGTTTTAGTTTTCTTTATTACAGACATATGCATTATATTCATAAATAAATCTATAAAATATATGCATCCTCCCATTAATGAGCATCAAACCAATCCCAATAACCACCCTTGGAATAAACAGAGAAAAATAATCTCTCTATCTCATTTATAGTCTAAACAATGAAGTGGAAGTTAAAAGGTCTCAAGGTGTTGTTGTTTTTTTGTATTGTTTAGTATATTAGTTTGCATAGATTAGTCAGTGAAATCATTTTCATACTTAATCATTAGTTTTAGTCATTTTTCCAAGAAAATTATGCAAATATTTCCAGCATCCTGCTTCTCAAAAGTCCCAATTTGACACTTTCTTCTGTTATTTATGTGATTAAATTGAAAACACTGGGCTTTAATACTTCTGACTGAATAAAATGAGTTAATTAAGGATGAGATTTTGTCCTTTTTTAAGACACTTTGAGAAAATAATTTGGTGATCGACCGACAGTGACTGTTGGAGGAGCACTGATGGATTTTAAATGGAGCACGAAGACACAAATAGACCTGTTGGTGAGTACGCACACACACACACACAGACACACACAGACACACACAGACAGACTGTCTGTTACTGAGTCAACAGGCAGCATTGGGACTAGATATCCTCACTTAAACTCCTCTGCAGAAGGAGCCAATCGTGCAGCCTTCGGAGTAAAATCACAGATCTGATTGGTTGCAACAGCAGACACTTGGCTTTTGCTGCTGAGTGGAGGCCGAAACAGGGAGAGTGACCACACAGCGGGGGGAACCGGGCTGGGATTTAACTGTGTGCAGGAGAGAGACGACAAGAAGGACAAGAGAGAAGGAGGGGGAAAGAAAGAGGAAAAGATAAAAAAATGCACCGGAGTCAGCGTGTCGTCCTGACTGCGTGAGCCGCGGAGAATGTGTGTGTGTCGCTAGATAAGAGTTTAGGTTTAATTAAAGGGCCAGAATGAGCTTAAAGGGCCGTTCCATAATTAATCTCCTTTTCTAATCCCGGGGAAAAGAGCAGCGGCACCCTAGCGCTGCCTAATCACTCCTCCTCCGTTTCGGTTCAACGCTCTGCTTGTTTTGGCGCACTGCAGACCTCCATCAGCAAAACACAACAACGTTGTCCGCGCCGCTTTAAAAAGGAAGGAATAGGTGTTATGTTCTCTGACGTGTGCACGGAACCGGTTTCATTTCTTGAAAGTCATTCATTTCTGCAGCCAGGAACAAACACAAAGTCAGTGATGTCAAACTGACGTGACCTGATTGTTCCTTATCTCGGCGTACTACAGACTTAAGACAGTTCCTCCTAAAAGTTAAAGGTCAAACATAATCAGTTCGTCTCATAGTAGGAGCTTCAGACAACAAGCGACACAAGCCTTAATATAAAAACTTTGAAAACTGGCTGAATTGAAGAGTAATTCTTGCCAAAGTCCTAAAAAAGGGAGTGAAGAAGAAACTACAAAAGGTCAAAAGTACCTTTAATGCCTCGTGATCTGATACCAGTTCCTGTCCGTGTTAAGCTCCACACATACATATTTATTTATCAGGTTTTGAGTTTAAAAAGCCAATATAAAGCTGAGGGAAGTTAATCTTTCATGCATTAATGTGGATTAGATATTATGGTCTGAATGCAGGATAAGAAAACTTTAAATCTTTGGTAAATAAAAACATGAATCAGAGTCTGCACAGCTTTAACACACAGAACTGGTCATTACTTTTTGTCCATTAAGACGAATGATCCAAACACCCGCGTCTCACAGGGGCTGAGGACAAGGACACGGGACAATGCTGCTGCTGCTGCTGATGCTGCTGTTGTTATTGTGTTGCCTTATTTGGGACGATAGGATATGAAAAGCTTTGACTCGGGGCTGATTTGAATGCCTGCCTCCACCCTGTTTCCTACCCCTCTGCCGCCGCTGCCGCTGCTGCCGCTGCTGCTGCTGCTGCCAGCTGCACCGTCCCAAACGCAACCATGTTTGGTTTGATGAGTCACATGTCAGACAGTCAGATCTTATTACCAAATACAGACATGCACCCACCCAGACATCATATGACTACCTGCTGCCAGATCCAGCGCGCTGACAAAGGCCTTAAAATTCCCCCTTCACATGACTTTAAGCTAATTTCACTGAAGCGTGACATGTGTAGGATTTACAATTAGAATTTGTTGTTGCAACACTGCAGCTGTTTTATAAGAGGAAGGTGCAGACTTAAAAAAAAACAAAAAAAAAACAAATCCAGGTACCAGGAGGAAGCTTTATAGTAAACAATGTTTTATTAGCAAATGTAAAAAATAAATCCCACTGTACTTGTGTCAGGTTTTGTGGGTAAAAGGCTCAAAAAGGCCCCAAAACAAAACAAAAACAAAAATTAAACAACAGATTCATTTTTGTGACAAGTGAAGCTAACACTGATATAAATAATCTAGTAGCAGATCAAACAGCTGTGTGTGTATATATGGACGGGTGTAGCCTGACATGTTCAGTTCGGTCCAAAGTAGTCGACGACGCCGTTTCCTTTACGACCATCGAAGAAGAAGAAGTTGCGGTGAGGAGCGTCTCTTTGGGACAGAGCCTGGAGACAAAGACAAAGAGAAACATCCTAAGATCCATGTTTCCCCTTTTGTTTCCTAGCATGTCACACTTTTGTCAGTTCTTAAGTTTTCAGTTGTTCAAGCGAAATGTGTCAGATTATCTTTGAGGGGCATCAATCGCCCGGTTGCAGCAAGTTTCATCATCGTCGTCGCCGTGGAGACGGCAGGATGGTCTGGTTCCAACATAACTCGGTCTGATTCTGAACTGTCAGTCGTCTCCGTCTGACCTGAGCTCACCTGCTCCGCAGACGTCTGAGGTCGACGTGCTCCCAGCTCTGAATGAATAAATCAAGATTCGCTTCCACTCTGATCAAGTGCTGTGAAGTTAAAAGTTTCTCTTGTACCGTGCACGGTTACGCGTTACTGAAATTATTAATGATGTTTTTATCTGTGAGATGATCTGGATCTGAAGAAACAAACCCGCACAAATGGAGCTGGACGTAAACACGAGATAAGAGGCTTTACTCGTTAACATCTTGTCAAACCAAGCAGTTCGTGGTCTGAGGAAAACGCAGGCCTGTATCGAACTGTTTACATGGACGAATAATAATAATAATGATGATAAAAATAAAAAAAAAGATCTGATCAGATGAGATGAGTGTTTACAAGCCCCGAAGCATCATTCACTCTAGAACTTTATTTACAAAGAAAAGTGCTTCTGCGGTTGTTGAGCATCTTATTTAAAAGAAAATGAACTAAGGTGTTTTTTTTTATTTATTTATTCTTTATATTAAGTTTATTACTCTGGTTGTTGGTACACTCCACCTGTCTGTAAGAGTCTTTTAAAATCTTTCATTCTCTCTGCCATCCATCTCTTAAATTCTATTTACCCTTGTTTTGTTTTTTAAATTTTCCTCATTTTTCTATTTTTTTTTATTTATCGAGCATTGATTGCACCGTGTTCATTTTACTGGCTCTGCTTCGTTATTCTACTTTTATCTGTTGTTAGTATGAGGTTGAAAAAAAAATATGTGACATTTTTTCTTCGGGTAAAATATAGATTTGAATGTCTTAATGTCGTCACGTTTTGGGACAATCGTGAACAACTTCTGCACCTTCACCACTTTTTCTTTTTCTGTGCAAGTGCAATAAATTGGAAATGGATCATTGGGATTAATATTGTTTTTTGACTCAATTTGTCCAATGAATTATCACCGTACATTGTGTGTATTTTAAGCTGCATTTAAAATTTCTCAGTGAACTATGTAGAATATTGCAATATATCGCAATATCGCACTAATGTATCGTATCGTGACTCAAATATCGTGATACGCATCGTGAGTCAATACTCACCTAGTTCTTAGTGTATGTACTTATGTATAATAGTATGAAAGCTGCAAAAAAAAATAAAAAATAACCATTGCTCCTGGTGGGATTAAATCTGAATGTTATTAAAGTACTATTAGATTAGTGCAGTTTGCACTGCATTTCATTTATATATTTAAATTTTCTTTTTTAATTTAATTTTTGATCCAATCTGACTGTATTTAATTAATCTGTGCAGTCCAACCATTTTCCAGCCGAGTATCAATGAGTTTATTATGCTCCTCAGCTGGAGGAGAGTTTCAGTCGTTTCTCTAATAGAGAGGCTGCAGCCGGAGCGTCACACTGCGCCTCACAGTAAAAACCACGTCTGGTTCTGGATCTGACCCAGGAACCGGCCGAGCGGCCACATGTCACCGAACAGACTCTCACACAGCAAAGCAGTCACCTCCATCACCTGCTGCATCACCCTGACCGTCGTACGGTAACACAAACCCCGTCAGATGTTTCTATGAAACCGTTTGCATTTACAGAACGCTGCCTAATGTTTACATGCTTACCTTAACCACTTCCTGTCCCAGGACTCCTCCCACTACGGCGCAAACCGGAGACATCTCAGAGAAGCAGTAGCTGAGGACGAAACAGCACAAGCAAACATGAGCCACTGAAGAAGGTAAACAGAAAATTAAAAAAACCAAAGATCTCAGCTCCAGAGCCACTAAAGTAAAAATAAATAAAAATAAAATCTGCTTTACAGTGGCAGCAGATTCATGTGCTGCCATGGTTACCACAGAGCGTGGATGGGTTAGTGTCTCAGACAAAATAAACTGGTAATAACACAAACATTCAAACAAAAACAGGGCAGGTTTGAACAAGTGAAATTTAAGACCTTTTTAAGACCATTATGGGTTAAATTTAAAACGTTTTAACACCATTATAGATTGAATTTGAGACCTTTTAAGACCTTATGGGTTGAATTTAAGACCTTTTAACACGAATATAGATTGAATTTAAGACTTTTTAAGACCTTTAAATACCATTATGGGTTAAATTTAAGACCCTTTAAGACCTTTTTTAACCATTAAGGGTTAAATTTAAGACCTTTTAACACCATTATGGGTTAAATTTAAAACTTTTTAACACCATTATAGATTGAATTTAAGACCTTTAAAGACATTTTTAATACCATTATGGGTTAAATTTAAGACATTTTTAACACCAATATAGATTGAATTTGAGACCTTTTAAGACCTTATGGGTTAAATTTAAGACCTTTTAAGACTTTTTTAACGCCATTATGGGTTAAATTTAAGACCTTTTTAACACCATTATAGATTGAATTTGAGACCTTTTAAGACCTTTTTAACACCATTATGGGTTAAATTAAAGACCTTTTAAGATGTTTTTAATACCTTTATGGGTTAAATTTAAGACCTTTTAAGATGTTTTTAACACCATTATGAGTTAAATTTAAGACCTTTTGAGACCTTTTTTAACCATTAAGGGTTAAATTTAAGACCTTTGAGACCTTTTTTAACCATTAAGGGTTAAATTTAAAACTTTTTACACCATTATGGGTTAAATTTAAGACCTTTTAAGATATTTTTAACACCATTATGGGTTAAATTTAAGACCTTTTTAAGACCTTTAAATACCATAGATTTGACTAAATATAATCTAAGACCTACAATGTAAACTATGCCCATTTTTTAAGACTGAAACCCTGAAAAAAATAACATTTCTCTCCAACCTCCACATCACTGGAATGGACATATATATATATGTAATCATGAATTAATTAACTTCTGATGGTAAAACCCAGAAAACTCGCGGACATATTGAGTAAAGTGGCAGCGAGCGATGTGCAGGCCCGACTCTGCGGCCGACCGTCCGCCTCACGTTGTCACGCCGCTCGGTCTTTATCAGTCCTCGGCCACGGGGACCTGCTGATTATCTGGTCCACAGGTGGACTTTTTTTTGTTGGAGCAGCTGATAACGTTAACAGCCATGGAAATGTGAAACTGAGGTGAACACAAGTCTGACTCTCTGTTAGACACAGTTAAATGCTTGGGTCTAACCCGCGGGACCTGAACGTTAACGCAGACATTTGAGCAGATTGAATAAAATCCCACCTTTGTGCGACAGATGTTAATTTTCTAACTAATGTACATTGTTTACTGCTCCAATCCGGATTGATGTTTAAAGATATGACGCTGCCAAACTTGTCCTCCATCTCCTCATCCTTCGTGATATTATTCTTCTGATGGTTTTGAGCTTTTTATTTGTGAAAACGTCTTGATTTTGCACCCAAACATCTGTCCAAACTTTGATTTACAACACAGCCTTTTTTTGCCTCTCTACATCTGAATTATTCAGTGAGAAAACAACTCAACGAAAACTAAACTCAAATCACAGAGATGCCGACTCGTGCTGGATTAGTTTGATCACGGGACAAATTAAAGAAAAGGCCGATCTCTCTCTCTTTTAATATTAAATACATGTTGATATGATACAAATATAAATGATTTTGCAATGTAAAACTTCAAAGGCTGTTGAGTTTTTCTGCTACTCTGAGCCAGAAATCTCCACGTCAGTCGCTCTTACACAAACCAAACTTTCCCTGATTTATTTATTTTATTTTATTCCTAACTACATTTTTCTTATATCATTCAGAGCCTGATTTATAGTACATTTCCACTCCTAAAAACAAGGCTGAGGCATGTAAAATTCCCTCTGTAAATACCTGGAAATCTAATATGTTAACAAAATGAACCCAGAATTCTGAACCTCACTTTAGCCATTATTCAGATTTCTGTTCGGGAAACGGATGCAAATCAGCGAGTAGATAACTCCCCATTTGTATATTTAAATATAAATTCACAGAAAACTTGTAATACAAGAAAATATGGTGTTCATGTAAGTGATGGAGAAGTTTCATGGTGATATCTGTTAGTAAAATATCCACCTGTAGTGAAGTGAATGGCGGGAACATTTTCATGCATTTGTGGTAGGTGCGGTTAGGGCGCTCCTATTTCGCCTGGCAACAACAAATACTATTTTCTGATTGGCTGATTGGTCGCTGATATTTTCTGATTGATTCTGCCTTCGCCTCATCTGTTCATACATTATTAATCTCTTTTAAAGTCTATGTGCGGCGAGTTTTTTCATTTTTTATTGAAATGAAACTTGAGAGCCCTGGATGGATGCTCTATATAAATAAACTTGACTTGAATTGAATTATATTAAAGATGTTACTGCTGATGAGAGCAAATGAGCCACTGGTGCAAAATGAAAGTGACCTGATGAAGTCGTCGTTGAGGAGGTCGCTGCTCAGTTGCAGGGCATCGAGGACGTCGTCGCGGATCTGTCTCAGCAGCTGACTGTCTTCTGGAAAGGCCTGCGGGTCGGGGTCGCGGCCTTTGTCTGTACGAAACTTCAGCAGAACTGCGGAGACGTAAAGGACAGAGAAATGTCAGTTGAGAGCCTGGAAACAAGCTTAAAACCATTTGACACGAGCAATATTTTCCATATAATCTGCTGCACTTTTGCCATTTATAATTTCATCACGTTTTTTTTTAAGCGACTTCCACCGTGAATTATCATCTCGTGGAAAGACGACATCTTGGCTGCTGCTCCCTTTGAAAACAGGATAAAAATCAGTATGCGGTTGCACCATCAACCATTTCATCCGATTAGGCCCACGTTTCCCCCACATCAAATTAACGCCGCGCGCACCGAGACGCTCGCGCGCATCCACCTGCACAAGTTCATTCAGGATGTGATATTGGTTCCTCCTACAGAGGCTGAGAGAGAGAAAAAAAAATAAAATAAAACGTCCTTCCTCAGGAATGACTGACAAACTTCAAAAAACGTGCACTTTAGGGCCGATGAGCTCTTTAACCGACGTCTCCAGCTGCACCACACGGGCGCACACATCAGTGCTTCGCCCCCATGTTTCCTGTTCGTCCATTAACCTAACCACATGAGGAAGTCAAGTACTCCCACTGCCATTTCCACCACCAGTGTGACACGACACACACACACACACACACACGAGCAGTCGCGATGAATCATGTTCACACCTCAGCTCTGCCCTTTATCAGTGAAACTCTGTGTGTGTAGAAAAAGTTAAAGACCGGCACAAATGGCATCGCACACGCCGGTCTGTCTGCACCCGGGAAGGAAATCAAACACAATTTCATAACTGAATATAATAATGTGAACATGGATGGAACAATGATAGTATCTCTGCGCACAGAAGAGAAATCACAGATTTCGAGAGGAAATGCTTGAGATGGTCCTCGATGCCAGAAACCTGCAGATAAACATCAATCAAAAACAACGGACGATATTTGTTTTTCCACACATTAGATCAGATTTACCCGACTTTTCTAGTCGGGGTGACCAGATTTGTGAGTTTGTGAAGAAGAGGATCCTTCAGGAGGGGGATGGTATTAATGTTTTGAGCTCCGAGGTCGACGGCATCTTTATTTGTCACTGACAACAACAACTTTTCCATCTTATCTGCACAAAATGCTACAGTTTACTGCAAAAACGTTGTGTTAGATTACCAACTTTTTCCACCACTCTCTTTTCTAAATTGAAATTGTTCACTATCTGTGACATAAATATTCTTCAAGTTTGCACGTTTTTGCCTGTTGATCCTCAATTACATAATTATCAAACGTAACAGGCTAAGAATCATCATCAAATACTGTGGAGTTATTATAGGGAATAACTCTGCACATTAAACTGATTCATCTTTGTCACTGGCCATAAATAAAAGTGATGAGTTATGATTCCACAGTTTTTTCCACGTAACTTTCAACTTATTTAAGATTTATTTGACTTTGAATTGTATGTATCTTAACTTTAGTATATCTTTGGCCGCATATATTGTTATACAAATACAACAAAACAAAACCAACATGTGAGTGTCTCAGCTTCAAATGGACCCCGACCAAAGCATCTCTTCTTTATTTCAACCGGTGAATTACGCTTATGTTGCAGCATTCTGCAGATAAGATGCAGGTCACATGCGCTGTGCCTGTGGTAAACAAGTGCTACTGAGGTGTTGACTAATTAAATGTTTAAAGAGAAGGTTATGGACCAATGACGGTAACTCTACAATCCCAAATTTACTCCCTCTACTCACGTTCACTCAATGCAAAGCCAATAATGGGTAGTTTGTAGACATGGTGCAAATTCTATGTATTTATTTATTTAGCAAATGAGGCATCCAGCAGTTGCCTCCTGGTCGGCTGAGTGGAGGGTCACTAATCCTCCTCTCAGTCTTTGGAGCTTCTGATGATGTGTTCGATCGTCTGCTCCTCTCCACAAACACACAGTGGGTTGTGGAATCTGACCAAGCACGGCCCACGTCCAGTAACGAATCTATTCATGGTTTCCCACCGTCTCCTCCTTAGAAGCTCGATGTAAACAGGCTCCAGCAGAACACAACCCTGGACGAGTATGAAATTCCACCCCGGAGACATTTCTAGGTGTCGAAAAAGAGGACACGTCTGGTCACCATAGATCTGGTGAACTTGGAGACCAGGTCAACAACTTCTGTTCTTCATATTTCTTTTTTTTTTTTGAGTTGTTCCTAAACGGTTCTTGTGTGTGTGTCAGGCTGCATCCTGTTACCATCAAGGAGTGTCACTGCTATAGGGTGGAGGGGGTGTCTAGTCTAGTCTGGTCTGGTCTAGGTGGGGCCTACATGTCTAAGTAACATCCACATGAATTAATATCAGGTTAAAAAGTTTCCCGGCTGAACACTGAAATGTCACAGGATGCTTTATGTCATTTAACTCTCCTGTCAATGGTTTTAATTTTATGCATGAGTGATGTATGCATCCAAAAAGGGAATTAAAAAGGATGATATAGACTAATAATAAAAAGCAAAAAAACACACACACGCCCTTCTTGCGGTTCAGATCACCCGACTGTTCCTAGTGAGACAGGAAGCAGTTGTAACAGAGGAAGAGCCACTTCCTCATTGGTCGCCCCAAAACAACAACCGCTAGCGCCAATTATAGAAACAGCAAAGGAATAATAACACGGTCTCACCTTCGCACACAAAATAGAAAAAACTAGGTGGTGTTTCCACTCAGAGATGCGCAGACTGAGGAAGACGGGGCGAGGCTCGAGTGGGTAGGGGGGTTTCAGAAGAGGTGTTATTAGACGAAAGGCCACGACACAGACCTAAAATTAACCCGCACAGAAGGTCTGGATACGAGCGCAGCTGCAAATCAGGAGCAACTAAGAGGCATGTGAAATGGATTTTAAACAAATTCAACAGACACCCACTGTCACATGACAGTCTGTGACAATATGAGCCAGTTTTTCATCATCTTCATCTTTTGCTGCATCTGTGCAAACTGAAAAAACTTTATCTATTCTTCTTATTATTATTTGTCTTTTACACAGTCCACTCTTTATTCTCGTTACTTTTCTGCACCATGTATGTTGCAAACTGTAATTTCCAAACTGTGGGACAAATGAAGGTTTTTCTATTCAGCATTAAGTTTGTGTTTAGTTTCCCACTTTATAGAGAATTTAAAAGTGAGCAGAAATGGACAATTTTCACGTCTATTCCTTCCTTTTACGGTTTGTTTTGTGTTAAACTGTGTCGTGGTTTAACCCTGAAGGAATCAGCAAAAATAATCATTAGCACTGAAAAGGTTTGAGCTGCTGCATGTGCATCAATAGAATAAATGCTCTGAATGCAGATACTGACACGGCATTTAGTTTAATTTTTATAGCTGATGCTGCAATTCTGAAGTTCTTCAATTTAAATATCATATAAACTGGTCTGTATTTGTGTCCAATGCATTTTACAAAAAGCTCCATATTAGTCTCATCATCCTCTGCATTTGCACACATAAACGTTTTTATTATTATTATTATTATTCTTTGTAATTTCCACTTTTGCACCCCTCAGTTGTTTTCTGGCTGTTTCGTGTTCTTTTACACACTTGTTGTCATGCAGTGCTCTACGCTCAGTGCACATGACTGGCCATGGACAGCCTGTGATGGAAACTAGTGTGCGGTGTGGGATGGTGCAGGGCCAGGTGACAGACGGGACAATAACAACTCTAAAGTGAAGGTCATCAGACGCATAAATAACCTGAAAAACAGGAAGGTGCGATTCACTACAAGGGTCAGAAAGTTCACGTGGGCCGAGGGTCACTGAACGTGTAACATTTAACATTTCTTGGTGTGATCACAGATCTTATATCTTTGACTTTCTTGTCGAACTCCACCGACGTGTCTTGGGCAACGCTGACATTTAACACTTTGCTCTCGAACGACATTTAACAAACTTTACGGACACGAGTTTCCGCACACGTGCCATACAAACGGAACAGTGATTTTATTTTTCTTTTTTTCTTTTGCATGTTCATGCTACGTGTTTCAGTCCCGCTGTAGCATCCTACGCATTTTCAGTTTCAATTTTCTATACTTTTTTTTTTAGAGCTTTCAGGATTCTTTTTGATATTTGAACAATAACGTAGTTCGTGCACCGCCTCCCCTGCAGAAAAGTCATAAGACATCTTGTGTTTTTTTTAATTTAAGTGCCAGAGACGGTTAAAGAACGTTTGTAAAAATAAATATAATACATTTTCACATTGATAACTCCTTAACCATTAAAACATTTATATTAAAAATAATGGAAATTAAAATCCCTTTCAGTACCGTGGAGCAGGAAGTAGTCCACTGGTGTTCGCTTCAGTCCGGCTTTGGCTTTCTCACTAGTCCAGTCGACCTCCAGAGCTTCCTTGAGAGTGCAGAAACTGGCCGTCTGATTGGTTGGAGATGGAAATAAAACGTATAATGTCACATGTCACAACAATATCTGGCAATATTTCAATGGGTGCAGTTGAAATAGTAGAAACAGGTGAGATGGGAAAAAGACTTTTTCATTACCTTTTTAACCATGGTGGTCTCATTGGGGTCGACTTTGGCTTTCTTTGCCTCTGGGCCGCCGCTGGAGTCACCGGTTGGCTTCACTATTTTAGGCTTTTCCCTTAAAAGAGAGAGAAATAAATAATGAGGATCATTAAGTATTAAAATGGAACATCAAGCAGCGTCCTCCTGTTGTGCAAAATGTGCAGTTCCTGGCTCAAAAAGTGAGTCCTCCATGTTAAAATGTCCAAATTTAGAGTGGAAATATTTTTGCAGTCTGGGACAAAACAGGTATGAATGTTCATGTAACTCGTTTAAAGTGTGTTAAAGCTTTAAGTTTAAGTGTCAGGAGTTTGTCCTCCCAGGTTGGTAGCTAGCTAGCATCATTAGCTTCCATCCAGCTATGTCTCTTTAACCTCTGATCATTTCAGACTTAGTCTTTTCTGAAAGCAAAGAGTCAGAAAACCTCACTGTCTACATTTTAAAATCTTAGCAATTATATTATATCCCAGTATTTAGCACATTTTTTAATGCCCATCTTTTTATATATTCTTGCCTTAATCTGTGCTACCGTATCATGGAAATTTCCCATTTCCGCGATATCATTAAACGATGTCTTACGTCTTAATGGCTCTACAGTGGGGGAAATAAGTATTTGATCCCCTGCTGAATTTGTAAGTTTGCCCACTTCCATAGAAATGATCAGACTCTGGTTTTTATGGTTGTTTACTGGTTATGGGTATAGACAGAATATCAATCGAAAATGCATAAAAAACACACAATCTAAAAGTTATAAATTGTTATGTATTTTATTAAGGGAAATAAGTATTTGATCCCCAAGCACAACACAAGTCAGTACTTTGTAGAGAAACCTTTGTTGGCAAGCACAGCGATGAGACGTTTCTTGTAGTTGGTCACCAGGTTTGCACACAGCGCAGGAGGGATTTTGGCCCATTCATCTTTACAGACAGTCTCTAAATCCTTCAAGTTTCTTGGCTGCCTCTTGGAAACTCGGAGCTTCAGCTCCCTCCACAGGTTTTCGATCGGGTTAAGGTCTGGAGACTGACTAGGCCACTCCATGACCTTAATATGCTTCTTCTTGAGCCACTCCTTTGTTGTCCTGGCAGTATGTTTTGGGTCATTGTCATGTTGGAAAACCCACCCACGAGGCATCATCAGTGTTCTTGCTGAGGAAAGAAGGTTTTTGTCCAAGATGTTGCAGTACATGGCTGCATTCATTGGCCCCATAATGCGGTGAAGTTGCCCTGTACCCTTTGCTGAAAAACAGCCCCAAAACATGATGTTTCCACCTCCATGCTTAACCGTGGGTATGGTGTTCTTTGGGTCATACTCACGTTTTTTCATCCTCCAAACACGGCGGGTCGAGTTAATGCCAAATAGCTCAACTTTGGTTTCGTCAGACCACAGCACTTTCTCCCAAGCCTTCTCTGAGTCATTTAGATGTTCACTGGCAAACTTAAGGCGGGCCTGTACATGTGCCTTCTTGAGCAGGGGGACCTTGCGGGCACTGCAAGAGTTCAATCCATAACGGCGCAGTGTGTTGCCAACTGTTTTCTTGGTGACGGAGGTCCCAACTGCTTCCAGATCATTAACAAGCTCCTGCCGTGTTGTTTTAGGCTGCTCCCTCACCTTTCTCATCATCATCCTCACTCCATGAGGCGAGATTTTGCGGGGAGCTCCAGACCGAGGACAGTTGATGGTCCTTTTATGGGTCTTCCACTTGCGAATAATGGCACCAATAGTTGTCACCTTCTCACCAAGCCTTTTGCTGATGGTTTTGTAACCTATACCAGCCTTGTGCAGGTCTACAATCTTGTCCCTGACATCTTTTGACAGCTCTTTGGTCTTGCCCATGGTGCTGTAGAAGTTGGAATGTAAGAAACTGATTCTTAGAGCAGGTGTGCTTTATATACATGACGAGTTAAGATCAGGAGTATTGGTAATTAGTTGACTGAGCACAGCTCCGTGCCACATGCGCACCAGCCAATCTGTAGGAGCCTGAATTCTAAGTGAATTGTTGGGGATCAAATACTTATTTCCCTTAATAAAATACATAACAATTTATAACTTTTAGATTGTGTGTTTTTTATGCATTTTCGATTGATATTCTGTCTATACCCGTAACCAGTAAACAACCATAAAAACCAGAGTCTGATCATTTCTATGGAAGTGGGCAAACTTACAAATTCAGCAGGGGATCAAATACTTATTTCCCCCACTGTAAGTGGTGTTTTTCTTGAGTAATCAAGTAACAGTTGGGACATCGTTAGGAAATGGTTTGGTTTCAGCCAAAATTACATATTGCATCATGCAGGTTTACTCAAATACAACTCGTGTACAGAGCTCTGATTGGTTCAAAAAGCTGCTGGAGGAATGTTAAAGGGTTAAGATATTCTTCTGGTCTTTTATCGGTCCGTCTGATAGTAGCAAGTCTCTGTCGGGATTCTTCTCCATCTCTGAAATTTTTGAATTTTTAACTGAGGAGGTTTGGAGATACAGACATTTGTATGACTCGCAGTCGCCATTGTTGGAAATTAAACAGGAAGTAGAAACAAACAAACAAAAAACAAATCGACTGGCAAAAAAAAAAAACACAGCGCCCACTAGTGTTTGGGTTGACTTGTTACAGAGCGAAACAAAACGAATCTGATTTGTGGGTGAAACCACGTAAGTCTTCCACGTTTCTGCCGACAGATCCAGATTTATTTATTTATTTATTTATTTTTCAGTAACTGGAACCGCACCTTTTCTGAATGCAGGTCCCAGGGAAAAATACGGGGCATGTGCAGGACGCCAGATATGAAAACGATGATGTCATCGCCTCGCCCCTCTAGCCCCCCCGACGTCTCATAACAACAACAACAACAACAACAACAACATTAACGGTGGACTACAGGCTTGTTGTGGTACTGCATCGATACAACGTCCACACTTACTCAACGTAGTTGTGCTCCTGTCCCAGGTTGCAGAACATGTAACCGTAGTAACCGTGGACGTCTCCACAGAAGACCTTGATGTTGTTCTGAGAGCAGAGCTGGTCGACCCGCACCATCAGGTCTCTGGAGCAGCCTGTCAGACACACCTGAGAGAGCACAACAACAAAAAAAATGATCAAGAGAGGGGTCACTCTTAACATGTGTCCATCCTTTTACAATAAGAACACAGCTTCTTTTTTTTTGTGTCTGACCTAGATTTTCTAAAAACATCTGACCTTATCTCTCATTCCAAATTACTTCCTTTATTACTAAATGAAGCACAAAAACTATATCAGATTAAAGGAAAAAATTACTTTCATCTGAGCAGGACTTAATTTGCCTTATTTCACTGATGAAGTTAACATTTTCTCCATCAATCCAGGAATCCTGTGATCCAAAGAAAACATTTAAGAAAGCCTCAGACTATATTTGCAGCTTCTTCAGCTTAGGTGCTGTGAAGTAAATAATATAATAGAAATAATACTACTTTTACTTATTATTTAGTGCACACTTTTACACATTTCCAGCACCCCCGAAATTCTGCATATGAGATATTGTGCAACTTCTTCCACTCCACTTTTGCAACGGCTTCTATGAACAGAAATTTATGGTGTTTTGTCCATGAAGAGACACGCCTATTGCAGCATTTCACATTTCAGCGAAACAGGGCTGATGCCAGCACAGTAACACAGTGTACTTAAGTTAAACCAGGATGGGCTGGTGTGTGACTGTAAACAACTGACCGGGGGGGCTGGGTCAACCTTATCCAACCGACTCAGTTCAGAACACCCAAAAACACCCTCTGATCACAGATAAGATGGACGCTGCGTCTCACGCACACAGAGAAACGTCTTGAGAAAAGAAATCATTAGGGTTTTTTTTTTTTTTTTGTTTTGTTTTTTTACACACCCATAGGAGGACAGGCCGTTGAGTGGGTCTGGAACACGGCCAGTGACTGAAGCCAAATCTCATCCAACATAAACAAAACGGCTCCTTTTTCGCTTTTCATCCAAAAAGTAGTGTAGTGTAGACATTAAAACTAGAATTAAAAGCAAGAATTTTGTCAAATTGCACCACTACAGGAAGTGACATCATGCATTCCGATCCATTCCGCACGTGACGTCACAGCAAGCGTCGTCTCCATGGTTACGGCCACCGAGTGGCAAAAAGTGACAGTTGAACATGGAGATTAGCAGCATTAGCTTGAATCTTAGGCTTTAATACGGTCTGAACTGTAAAATTATTTTTTTTTTTAAAAAAAGGTGAAGAGCTGTTGTCCGATTGTACCGACAGATTTGAAAAGTAGTGATCTGTGATCCTTTTAACGCTAGAGTATTGCACGGCTAACGTTACTTCTCAGTAAAGCTCTTAGCGTTAGCATCTTTTAGTTAGCCACATTTATCATAACTTAAATGACCTAAAACTAACGTACACAACCTGAAGCCGAGGCTAATCCGCTTTTCCAAATGCATACCAGTTCGTATGGATCATTGTCGAGTCCCATTGTTCCCTTAATTTGATTTTACAATCCACATTTTTCCCCGGTTCCCGCTGTATTTACTGCTACTTTTCACCCACCATGTTTTTGCCACTCAGGGGGGCGTGGCCCAAGGCGGCAATGACGTCAGTGCATACCCTCCATGTAAACAGTCCGCCTGTGTTGCCATGGAGACACCACTGTCAATTACATTTAATCAAACCGCAATAACACAGATTAGCTCAGTTTTTGTCTCCTTTCACTTTTATGATGACTCAAATATTCATAAATATTATATTTAATTGAGTAATACAAAAGGATAAAAATGTAGCTACATGTTTGAAAGCCTGTTATATTAATAATGTGGTATTTTTCTGTTCTTATGAAGCCTTTTTTGAATTGTAAACAGTGTCTGCAGCACTCTGTGAGCACACAGATGGACGGAGGGTGTCTTTCTATTGTATTCATCCTTCAGTAATTAGGCTCTCGGATGAAAACCCGCGACCACACTCCAACTGTTCCACTTTAATCACCCTCCATCTTCCTGCTGAGCCGCACGGATACGTCCATGGAAGCAGATAAAAGTGATGAGCGGTCCACAGCAGAGAGACAGATAGACCCCCTCCTTCTGTTTTCCTTTTTTTTTTTTTTTTAATTGTCCCACCTTCTTTTCTCACTCAGTCTGCCCTACTAACATCCTTCACATCCCGTCCTCACTTCCCCTCATCCAGCTAATAACACTCTCGCCTTCCTCCAGTACCGCTCTCCCTCCTCCCCCCCTCCGACCCTCGCTTAGCACCCCCAGAGGGAGGAAAACTGCCGACAATTCAGACACAACAGGAGGGGGAAAAATCTCTGTTTTTCTTCTGATGGTGTTCAAATACATTCTTGCTGTCAGCAGTGATAAAAATGAGAACTAGCCTGTGTGTGGAAATGAATACTAAACCATTAAACCCACTTTAATCATATCATCTATTCAGCTATAGTGCAACTGAAAGCCATCTACTGGCTTAACAGTGTAGAGTATCGGTGCAATTATGTCATCATGTATGCGAGTGAAGTGATACTGATCATTTTCCTTCAGTGTCGTTTCACCTGAGTCAGGTGATTCAAACAGAAAAAGAAAGTCTTACAGCCGGCGACTTTTATCCTCTCAGTACAGTGACTCTGTTCTGGATTTGAAATAAAACAACTTGACCTTTACATTCAACTGCTTTAAGACTCTTTATACGGAGCCTAATATTTCTACTTCTTCTACACTTGAATTTTGAGCAGATTTGCTAGATTTCCTGCAGTATTCAAACAGCGCGGGTGGAAATTTGCTTAAAGTTCAGTGATATGTCATGTTCAGTTCCGCTATCTTAAAGTACAGTGCAGTTTGTAGTTGTTTCTGGAATTAACTACTACACCTTTATAATATGTGTATAATGTGTGTTTAAGCTCTTTCAGCAAACTATCAGATGAAAACTCAACACTTTTAACATCAACAGAAAGTCCAGTATAGACAAATCTTCACACACTGTAAACTTCACAGGACAATATGAGGAAAACACACTCTTTAAACCAGCAGGCACCAACAGTCCTCAATATAATATTATCAATATAATCATGTGCAAAAGTGTTAAAGGGACATTTATAGTGTAACTATGTGTATTGACAGGCTTACTGTATGAGCAATAGTAATTAAGAGAGATGTGCAATGGCCTCATAAGTATTATATATGTTATACAATGATGTGTAATACTGTGGGAGCGTGTGTAACAGTGTCAGAGGGATATGGGAAGTAATGAGCAATTGCAACACGGAGATAGTTGCAAAACAACCATGTGCAAATTTGAATTTTGACTGTACTCTGTGCACTACTTGTTGTTGCATGTTTGTTTTTCTTTTTGAATGTATGTGTTCAGTTATGGTATTATGCAACTCGAGATAATGTCTCATATTTACATGTAAACATTCATCAATACGAACTGTCCCATTTAAAAAAAAACAATCAAAAATAAATCAACTGGTGTAAATAAAATACTCACTACATCAAAAACAGCTCAATCAGACATTCAAATCGAATGTAAACATGAGTGCTAGCTGACGAACGAAGACCCTGCTGTCACACCAAAACAAGTCTATGTAAGCGTCAACTTATTTCAGGTGCAGGGGAACTTCAGATGCACAGAGCGTGGTCAGAACGACATCTAGTGGTGAATCTGGGTGGTACAATACTGGATGCTCAAAGTTTGAATGACGTGGATAAGGTCAAAAATATTATATGAGCCACAACTTCACAGTAGCATAAAGCTTTAGTAAGGCGTCTGCTTTCAAGAAATAGTAGCTTTAATAAAACTACAAGTCTAGTCACTCAGTTTAGCACTTAGTTTAGCTAAACGTAGAACTTATTTTTTGACATTTTATCTTCAGGGATGGGTGACCAGGCCTTTGTGCTGAACTAATGTCTCTTTCCACTCACCGCATCAAACTGCAGAAAGAAGTCGTCTGGTTTGTCCTCAATTTTATCCTGGTCGGCGTGCACCTCCACCATGGGGTTGAGGTTCTGTGCACGTTCCAGAGAGGCCTGAGCACGATTCTGGCCCTGAGCCGTCACCGGAACCAGGAACTGAGCTCGGCATGACTCCTCTGACACCTGGTAGACACAACAATGGGGAAAGCACGGTAAGAGAAGAAAAGTACAAGAAGTACAAGAACACACTCTTATTACAAAATAAACACAAAGAGAGAACGATGCAGAGTTAATTTCACTTAGCTGTTATAAAAAAGATACAGCAAGATTATTACTTTGTCACAAGAACCATCTAGTGGGCATATGCGGCACTACAAGCTTAAAACTCTGACACAATGCTTTCTAATGTTTCACTGCTTTAAGTGTTATAAATAAATCAAACACTAAGTTAAATTTGTCTGAATCTCTGCAAGACAACTGTGTAAGTCACAGTTTAAAACAAGAAAGATCTCAGTAGGAGAATTGTCTCTGATCCTGTTTTACCGTGTGCACTGTAGGAGCATGTTTACCTGTTCGTGATCCAACAAAGTGAGTCCTTTCACTCCAGCCAGGATTAAGTTCTTTGCCACTTCTGCCCCGAGACCCCCCAAACCTGCCAGGAGCACACGGGATCCCCGCAACCTGCAAGAAATATTAAGAGTTAAATGATTAAAGAACGAGATTCAGATACGAAAAAGATGATCCACCATGACAAGGAATTTCTGACATTTATATTAAACAGTCTGTTTGAATTTAACTCACTTTTGAAGACTTTTTGTTTTTGAATCCCTTATTCTTTTTCCTTATAAACCTAAAATGCATTCTTGAGAACATTTACTTCATAAAATCTAACTGAATTAGTTTGTCCTTTATTATACAAAGTCGGTGCCTTAAGCAGTGACTCTCTATTTATACATTTTTCATTCAGAAAACAGCCAGTGTCTGTACCACCGGTATAGAAAACACAAAGACTTCGCTTAATACAACTAAATATTGACATTATCAAAAGCATCTCAGGCAAACGACATTTGCTGATAGTTGTTAAATATAAATGTTAACTGTCTGCAAATCACAAACGTGTCTTAAACCAAACACTTGACCAGAACCGGTGCAGAAAGAGTGCAACAAGTCAGACCTTCCGTTGCGCCGATTAGCCTTGCAAGCTAACCAAGCTAACTGACCTCTTCTGTGCATCCAGCCCCCACAGTCGGATCTGACGGTCGTACTGCGCCGCTTCTTCTTCGCTAATGACCGGGTCCTCCTTTTCGATCATGTCGATCATTTCAGTCCGCCCCAAAGATCGTAATTACGGTGTAAAGTGTCTTTTTGTGCGGAACGAATGAGGATGTTTCAAATGCCGCGACAGTCCCGCTGAATGGGCGCTGACTGATGACGTCGACAGCACGAACAAAAGATGTGTTTTCTGGCAAGTTTAACACAATTTATGATTTATTTTGCATACTTTCCTTTTAATTTCTCCGTTTATGTATTAATATATGTTGTCCCTGGCTTCGTGTGTGTAGTCCTTTGTCTTTGTGATAGAACTGAATTTATATTTTCTTTGTTTTAATGTTCGTACTCATCTTTAAAATAGTTAGATATGTAAATAATTCAATTCTTTTGCATTTTAATTTATGACATTGACCCTTGTATTATAATTTGATTACAGAATGCACAACTGTTTGTTACTTTATTTCTTTAATTTTACTTTGATCACGTGACTTCTGGAGACGTTGTGGGTAAATTTTTCCCTGCGTTTTGTTTTTTTGTGAAGAATATTTCAGCCATTTTACTTTAGAAAACATACCTCAGATGCTGACTTTACCTTAGTGCAGATGCCTAAATGAGCGGTCGAGGCATTTTAAAAACATAAAACAAAAACACACTTGTTAACCATTGGGTTTTGCAGGAGGCAGGTCACATAATGTATGTTTCTAATGCACACTTGCAGAAAGGAGTCGTGAGAAAATAACTATATTTACACTTAGGATACATATTATGTGACTTGTTTCTATTTGACAAAGCCCCCCCAAGAATTTTGTAGTATTTAGTGTAGGTACTTGGGCACAAGCAACATGTCACATGTTGTGAATTCACATAACATAAATACACTTGAATAGAGTCTCAGAGTTTGTGTTTGTCTGTTTGTATAGTGCACTTGGTTGTATTTACCGTTTATGTACACTGCCCGTCAACATCCATTTCAACATTTAGTATTGGAATCAGAATAGGATTTATTGCCAAGTATGTTTGTACATACAAGGAATTTGTCTAGGTGTTTTGTTGCATGGAAATATTAAAATGAAAATGAAATACAATAAACCGTAAACATATACACATTCAAGTATACAGAATAAAATATATACACATTGTATGTACATCAATGGAACATTTAGAGGGTTTACAAGAAAAACTGAGCATCTTCAATTTTATTGTTTAAAGATCGCACATTTTAAGATTTATTTTATTCTTTTTGTTTTATTTTAGTGAAATGAATTGTTGTACCTGCAGGCAGCAATAAAAAAAATAAAAGTACATCCATAGAAACAGTAAGAATTCCACACAGCTCACAAGATGTAAAGATGAAATACAGGTATGAATGTATAACTGAGAAAAATAATACTGAATACGATAAATTATTAACTGTAATTTTGAAATGTAAACATGGTCATATTAATTGTGTATACTGGTAGTAACTTTAGCTAAATGTTTTATTGACTGTATATTTCATGTAAATTGGATTGTACATTTTTTGTAAATTTTACTTCTACCTCGTTCTTATTCTTATTTTATTTTATTTTATACTTATGTTTATGTCTTGTCCTGTTCCCTGTAGGAATCAATAAAGGCTGACACCCTGATTTTCTCATATGGGGATCAATAAATCTACATCTCCCGTATCTCTTTTCATAAATTGCCTTCGCCGTTTCGCCTGCCGTCGCACCTGCGAGTCAAACTCAGGGGCTTATTTTACCACGCAAACAATGCCATTCGTTAATTTCCGTAAGTTACGTACGTTATTCGTCACGCCGTCATTCTTGGAAACTCCACCCCTTTTTCTTTGGAGAAGACAGTCGGCCATTTTAGGTTTATCAGTCGTCATTTCACATCGCTACAGTAGGACGGAGAACGTCAGGACTCAATTTCATCATATTTCTCTTACAACTGTAGTGGAGAATTGCCTACTATGAACTGAATCTCTTCCTAAAACCAAAACCAAGTAGATCCTAGTGAAGTGACGCATAAGCCAGTAGTTTCCAGTGTCGAGTTGAAATTTTTTGCACCTCAATGTAGCTAGAGGAAATGGCTGTGGAAAGCATGACTGTCCATCCAAACTCCCCAACTACCAACCACGAACACAACAGTCTCCTGACTGACGAAAGGTCGAGTAATTCTACAATCATATTTATATGAAATTATTTATTTGTCCTGTGCTTTTACACAAAAAGCCCGGGGTTTCTTTTTCTTTTTTTTCTGTCAGAGGGATTAAACTCGCCTTTTCTGGAAAACAAGTACAGAGGTAACGAACGCCATGTTGACACGACAACGCCAACTGGGAGGCCAAATAGCACCTGGGATAACGTTATTCCCTGCATTTTATTAACGTTATCTCAACCAACGATCAACCGACTCAAGCCAGCTTTGAAGGGAAAAAGAGTATGGCTAATGAGCTATACTTCTAACTACCAAACTTCACAATCCAGCGATTATAAAGCGGCGGTTAATCACTTTCCCATCGTTACGGACGGTTAATTAATCAACGCTAGTTCAATTTATTTTGATTACGGTGACAGTTGCTCTAACGTCGCAGTTGTAAAAATAAAAGCGATCGTCTTTTGCTAACATCGGGCCTGTTTCTAGGCTAAACTAGCAACATTAGCCTGTTAGCAACTTTAGCTAGTTAGCAGCTGACTCAAAACTGTTGGCAGCGACAGTTAAGCTAAGCTAACGGCTAATGCTGTTTTGTTGTTGGTAATATCTAATTTACCGACGCTCTCAGCTTCAACATCGTTTAATCACATCGCGCCAACTAATATTTCCAGACCGACAGAAGATTATTTAATTAATTTAGGCTATTAAATCGTCGCGAAATCATTTCAAATGCATTCGTTCAGTTGGCGGTGGGAAGTAACTTGTCCCTCAGTTTAGCACTGCGCACTTAATCAATTCCCTCAAGTCTTCGTCCTTAGTTGTAAATAAATTAGAAAAAAAGTTGTTGTAATCCCCTTAACACGATTATTATCTTGCTTTTAAATTACACCCGATCTTACACTTAATCTTAGTATTTATTTTTATTTTATTTTATAGGAATCGACTAATTAGTTATGTCGCTTCTTATAGTTGCTAGTGTTATAAACGTGTAGCTTGTTGTTCATGGATATCTGTCTAACATGTCACTTTTATTCACAGTCGTGCCCTCACTGACTCGCCCCAAACATCCCCAAAAAGTCCCCCCTCAAAAAATGTGTAAAACGTCTGCAAAGCATCCCAGAAGTGTTTCAAGTCAAACACAAAGTACCCTTTTCCACAGTCCCCAGTTGGCAGATTTGCTGTACCCAGTTGGCCCCACTTCCAAAAAACCCCACAAACCCCACTAGTGTCCCCGAGAGGTTAGAGGGAAAAACTTCTTTTTCTTTTTCTTTTTTTCAATGGTTTTGAATGCAAAATGTGAAGAAAACCTGTCACAGTAAGTATTCCCCATTTTAACTGTGGCCCTTTTGCTTCTAGATTGAATTAATTTATAGGTTCATTCACTGAGCTAATAATGCACCATAATGCATGGTAAATCCTTTGATTCAGTCGGCCTTAATAGAACAGATTAATCTCGAGCTCTGTTGAATTGTCCGATCTTCTCGCAGCTGTCTGCTAGTAGGTTGTGTTCAGAGATTTGGTACTTTGTTATATATATTATATATATTATTCTTGGTGACATTCTGCACTAGGCTGGACTTTATTGTTGTCGTTGCTGCTTGTGTAGGGTTTAACCAATTACTAATTAAGCAAAGCTTTCCTCTTCGCAGATCTGCGTAGCCCACATTTACGTTGGCAGACTGATTCTCACTTTTAAAGTTTATGTTGACCCGACCTGTTAAATTTCTTGGCGGGACACACAGATCCCTGGGTCTGCAAACTGGAATATCGTTGGCAGAAGGTGATATGTGTGTGTGTGTACAGTAGCCTGACAGGCCAGAGAGGCCATCGACTTCTGCCCACAGTGATCCCAGACACGCTCTATTCACAACAAGCTGGGTCCATAATGCGGCCAAATCCCTGTGTTATCATAGGGATCCCCAATAGGACCAAAAAAAGGTTTAATTGCAACTGACTGTGACACGTTTTGAGTAACCTGATCGGTCTGGTTGTGGAGCTGATGCTGCTGAATTTGTGGTGTTTCTGAGCTGGTGCAGTAAAGTTAACTAAACAGGGAGACAAAAAAGTTTACAGATTTACTCGGCTTGTTGGCATCTGATAGCAAGTGATTGTTTGCTTTTGCAGAGATTTGGAGAGCAAAGGTGATCAAAGTAACTTTTCTGTGGAGGCATCGCTCTTGAAAGATTTAATTCTGGCTAATCTTCCGGAGCAGTATTCAATAAAATCAGACGTGGAGGCAGATTATGTTTCTTTGCTTTGTATTGTGCTCTTCAACAAACAGCAGATAACTTGATTTTTGCCTGGTTTTATACTGGAAAAATACTTGCAATGTAATCTGGAGCAACTGCTGTTGAAAAATGAACATCTCCACTCTGCAAAGTTATTCAGATAACTTAGTTTTTTTTTTTAAAGCAGGCCCAACATGTATATAGCATTTTAACAAAGCTGTTTAATTAGAATCAGCCATGAGAACGAGCTAATGATTTTCATAAACGTGTCCTGTAGTCGAATGTCGTGCGACTTGTTATTTTTGCTCTCCCCCGAGGAAGCTTGTAAACTGAGGATGTGGTGCGGTTCAGTTTATGCGTACTGTGCAGCTGACATCTTGCCAAACACTAGATCGACTCTTCTCACCACCTGCTCTGGCTCAGTTCACTGCGTGCGCTACAGGACAAAACCAGTCTTTGACTAGTCAAATAAGTCGGTCGCCCCAGAGGAATCCTATTAAGAAGCTCCTGGCCTCAGGGCCCAGCCTGCCACACACTGTAATTATCAGTCTGCTTTAGGTGTTACTCGATGATCAGCTTGAATTGGGGAAAGAATATATATTTTGTTTGTTTTTGTTGTGGTTTGTAGCTTGGATAAAACTGTCAGATATTCTCAGAGGTAGAAGGATCTCATGTTATTGCTGATAACAGTAACATTTGCCCTTTTAATAACTGGCTTGGAATATATTTTACAGCTTGTATTCAGAAATGATTTACTTCCTTGGAGTTTTAGTGCGGCCTTCTCCTGATGTTGATTGGTCGTTGTTGCTATTTTTTTGTCTTTTGAGAGAATGTGTGTGTGAAAAAACTGTGCAAAACCTTTTTAAAAGTAGTTTAAACAGTCAAACATCTCTAGGAAATATGTGCACTGTATGTCAGAGATGCTCAAACACAATCTTTTACGCCCACAACGTGAATCACCTGTCACAGTACACAAACATAAAACATTTGTCTTTCCGTCTGTCTCGTCTGCTCTCTCACAGTACGTCATGTTCAGCCTCGTAGCAGAAAGTAGCAGCAGCTACAAGCTCAAACTCAAGTGCCTTAACCTACTGATATTTTTCTTAGTGTGTGATTAGACTAAATTAATCATAAGCTCGGTTTCCAAAACATATTTATATATTGAAAGCACCCTGTTATTTTTGCAAAACGATTAAAAACATTCATTCAAGAGGACGTAATGTCATATTTTAAATCGCGGTAAATTAAACCAAGCCTCTGTACTTGTTTTCCCCTTTTATTTATTTTTCAATTGCACATAATATTGGTTTGTATCATTTCATTATACACAAAATTTTTAAAATCAGTCCCTAGTCAGGTGTAATCGGATTCATAACTCTGTGTGCGTTGCTTTCACGTACAGGCCAGAGGATGGAGAGCTGGAGGAGGGCGAACTGGAAGACGACGGGGGAGAAGTCGGGGAGGAGGAAGTGGGTGGAAGCGTGTCTGCGGCGGTAGCAGGTGGAGACGGAGGCGATGAAGCCGGGGGAGGAGGCGAAGCCGGAGGGGAAGGGGCCGTGGAGAGGCCTCGGCGGAGTAAGGAGCACCACGGCAGCAGCGGCTCGGACGACGAGAGGTCCCACCGTCGCAAGAGGAAGCGGAAGAAAGAGAGGGAGAGGGAACGGGAGAAGAGGAGGGCCAAGAAGAAACGCAAATCAAAACATAAAGTAAGAATCCTGGCAAAAAAAGAGTGTTTATCTGGAGAATATTGTCTTTATTCCGTCTCTTTTTGTCGTGTGTTCGGCTTTCAGCGCCACGCATCCTCTGACGATGACCACTCGGACTTCAGCGACGACTCCGACTACAGTCCCAGTGAAAAGAGGAAGTACAGAGAGTATAGTCCACAGTATCCACCCGCCGTAAGTCTGACAAGCAAAACATTTCTCTCTGTTTTTATGACCGTCGAGCATCTCGACATCTTTTAACGTCTCGGTTCCTCTCCAGCCTCACGGACCCTACGGCGGCTCAAAGAAGGGCGGCTACATGAAGATGGAGAAACAGGGCTACGGAGGCTACGACGACTATGAAGAGGACAATTATGAAGGAGAGGAAGAAGAAGACATGGGCGAAGAAGACTACGACGACTTCACCAAGGAGCTCAACCAGTACCGCAAGGCCAAGGAGGGAGGAGGAGGAGGCCGCGGAGGACGAGGTATAAAGCCGATGTTTTAAGACGTGATAGAATTATGTAGCAGGATCCTCGAGCGGTTGTGGCACGTTGTTAAAACACGCCGTTGCGTATTTTTCATTCTCTTTATTTGCACAGTCGTGGGACGCACAATAGCCAAATGTTCCCTAATCAATTCAAATTCCACAGATAAGTCGGTGACTGTTGGTCTCTGGTTTTAATTTCTCCCCTTATCTCCGGGGCGGCTGCAGGGGGCAGAGGTCGCATGAAGAACCAGAGAGGCCGCGGGGGAATGAGAGGAGGGAGGCGGGGGCGAGGAGGAGGAGGAGGAGGAGGAGGAGGCAGAGGGAGAGGAGGACGAGGTGGAGGCGGAGGTGGAGGTGGAAAGATGGGAGGAGACGATGATGGAGACGGCTACGGAGAAGAGATGGAGGTGAGGTTTTGGAGCTACAAGTGAAGATCTATTTAATTGGGTTAAAGTCTAGAGAGTTTTGTGTATTTGCTCAGTTTTTTAAGAACGTTTTCCACATGAAAGCTTTCAAGTAAACAAATACGGCTCGAAGCTGTAATTTCCTTTCAAAAAGCAAATCATCCCCATTTGCTCTTGTGCACTCACAAATCATTATTTTCCAGTTATTGGAATAAATACTCTAAATCAGGGGTGTCAAACATAGGGCCCGGGGGCCAAAACCGGCCCACCAGAGGGTCCAATCTGGCCCGTGGGATGAATTTGCAAAAATTACACTGGAGATATTAGCTGGAAATCTTTGACAAAATAAGAAATTTCACAGTTTTTCATTGCATGTAGCAGTTATTTTTTGCACTAAAGCAAAGGGAAACATTTGGAGTTGTCGTTATTTACCAGGTTATGAGCTATTGGGCAACCGGCCCGGCCCCCTTGTGGTCAAATTGGGCTGAATGTGGCCCCTGAACTAAAATGAGTTTGACACCCCTGCTAAATACCCCCTAAATAATAAAGTCCTATAACTGCTGCCTTATTTACTTTACTTTAGACACATTATTCATTTAAAGATCTAATTAGAGGCAGAATAATAATATTAAAGTTTTGTTCTGAGCTCATACTGAAGCGGAGACTGTCTTTACAGTACGTAGATGACGACTACGACAACATGGGGGAGGACGACTACGACGACTACTCGAAAGAGCTCAACCAGTACAAGAAATCCAAAGACAGAGGAAGAGGTTTGTCTGTTCTCTCACGTCTAAGAGGTCTGTTTACTCGCGGAGCTGCGGTTATATTTCTTGCCAACTATCCGCTCGTGCGTTTCGCTCACGCTGTCCGTTAATAATGTCTCCTCCAGGAGGACGAGGCGGCCGCGGCCGAGGCCGAGGTAAAGGAGGACGGGGGATGATCAGAGGATTAAAAGGTCGGAACCGAGGAAGAGGAAGAGGAGACATGGGGAACGACGACGACAACAACGGAGACATGGACAATGGGGTAAAACTTTTCTTTTTGGTGTCTTGATTTTGAAACAAACTTAAACAAACTGAAGACACTTAATTTTCTTGGTGTTTGCTGTGTTTGTTTAATTCAGGACGGTGATGGACCAGGACCAGGACTAGGGAGGAGGAATCAGAATGAAAAGCACCAGGATAAGAAAGGAAAGGCGATCTGCAAGTACTACATCGAGGGCAGATGCACCTGGGTGAGATGGCACAAATGTTTGCTATTTTAGGTTTAATGGTTTGAATTAAATTATGTCAGAGATTTAATTTAGAAATTCAGAGTGTGCGTGATACTAGGATGAGTTTGTGTGGTTTAAAATTATGGAATAGGTTCAGTGAATGTTGTGAACATTAACCAGATCAAAAACACTTACAAAAATGTTACTGGTTGTTACCAGTTACTCATTGTCATCTTTATTTCTTTAGTTAAATGTAGTGGAAAAGAGCATATGTGTGTGTTTGTATGTGTATATGAATGCATGTGTGTATATCGTAAAAGGAAGAGGGAGATAAATCACTATTATTCACTATTTATGGAGGAGGGACGGGATTAAATAAGTTGTATTCTTCCCACCTCATGTAACTGAAACTATTGTGCTGCTATATTTATTTATTTATTTGTTTTTATATTATCATTTCTGTTTTATTTGCTCACATTTACAAATCATTTGCATGTTCAAAATAAATCATTAAAACAAAAGAAAATCAATCAAACACCAAAAGCTGATTCAATTCCCCTGGAACCAGCATGGACTTATAACTATACTATAAACTTTGTATAATTCACAAACACACAGATGACATTAAAACCTTTTTATTTTATTTTATTTTATTTTTAAACCACCAGGGGGACCACTGCAACTTCAGCCACGACATTGAGCTGCCAAAGAAGAAGGAGCTGTGCAAGTTCTACATCACCGGGTTCTGCGCCCGAGCCGACCACTGCCCTTACATGCATGATATCCTTTACTCGTCATTAGGAGGATTATCAGTTCGAAGACACAACTTAAAATGTGATAAGTTTGCATTAATTCTTCATGAAGGGTTTGTTTTTCTTGACTCCTGTGATACGTGAATTCCCCTGCAAGCTGTTCCACACCACAGGAAACTGTGTCAACGGTGACGAGTGCATGTTCTCCCACGAAGACCTCAATGATGACACTCAAGAACTGCTCAACAAGGTGCGATCTTTGACTGTTATATTTCCTGTGACATTTAAAAAAGGAATATAAAAGTGTAGTTAAATATTAAAAATATCATTTTAACATTTTGCAGATGCTGGCAGAGGATGCGGAGGCTGGAGCTGAGGATGAGAAGGAGGTGGAGGAGCTGAAGAAGCAGGGAATCAACCCTCTTCCTAAACCCCCTCCTGGAGTCGGCCTCCTCCCCACCCCCCCACGGCCTGTTCCCATAGACCCAAACTCGGGGCCCGGAGATTTTGGCGGCCCTGTGACCGGAGACTTTGGGGGTCCTCCTACTGGTCCTAACCAGATGCCTATGTCTGGCAAATGTCCCCCTGGACCAGGACCACTTCCCGGCCCAAACCCCTGCGCCGGTCCACCTGTCCACAGTCCCGACGGTAGTCCCTACCAAGGCGGACCCCCGAATCCCGCCGGCCCTCCTCCCTCCCACATGGGCCCCCCACCGCCCGTTGGTGGAGGGGGAGGCGGAGGGAAGAAGATCCCCTCGTTGTTTGAGATTAAAGTTCAGCCGACAGGACAGTTGGCGCAGAAACTGGCCGTCAGGTAAGAAACCAGAAAAACAAATCCACATCTGTAGCATATTAATGTATTCACCCACAGGAAGCTCCACATATTTGTCAGACGTCAGACTCTCAAGCTCATAGTCGGTATCAGTCAGTACGTTTAGATGGACGTGAAAAAAAACTAATTATTGCCTTAATCCGACTTTAACTGGACAACTAAACACGTTGCTCCGACTAAAATCATAGTTCTCCTTATCTGATCAAGACACCCAGGTAATAAAATTGGAAATTGATTTTCCCCGGCACTTATACGCCTTAATTGGACACTAGTGTATGACCCTGGAACAAAAACATCCAAGAAAGACGGTCGCAGAAGAAGAAGGTAAACGGAGCCGTTAGAAGAACCACCTGCACCATAAGTAGCGCACGTATTACGTACGAAATTAAAAAAGCTGAACTATTGTCCGTTAGCTCAGGGGTGTCAAACTCTTGTTAGTTCAGGGGCCACGTACAGAACAATATGATCTCAAGGGGCCAGACCTTTAAATAATGACAACTTCAAATGTTTTCCCTTTGTTTTAGCACAAAGAAGTACATTATGAAAGTGTTTACATTTAATGAACTGCACTATTACAAAAATCTTTTATGAACAACCAGATGTTTCTTAAGAAAACGTAGTGCAATTTCTGTATGTTTCGATGTTGTGTTAAGTCCACAGCTCTTACTAAAATTGTGTGAAACGTAGGAAAAGTAGTTATTTTTATTGGAAAATTTGCAACATATGCAGTTAATGTCTTCAATGTAATTTTTGCACTTTGTATATTCATCCAGTTGCACATGTTTGACACCTGTGCATTAGCCGGTCTGACAAATGAACGCCTCTTGTTTATTATATGACGTATTAGGTCAACTCACATGACACATGTCGCCACCTAGTGTGTTGGAGGACTTGTTCCTGTCCGTTATTCGATTTTTTCGAGTGTTTATCGGTCAAAACTGGTCATTGCATGACTCATTTTATCCAAAAACTATATTTTATTTATCCCAGCTACATAGACAAGATTTAAACCACTTACCCGACACAACTAATTAATCCTAAATCTCCTCTCTCCCATTTGTTTCTAGAACCACTCCCAACCAGGGCGCCCAGGGTCAAACAGCAGCACCCGGACCCCAGGGACCACCTGGAGCCCCCCCTACCTGCTTCCCCGGCCCCCCAGGCATGATGTCCCCCGACATGCAGAACATGGGGCCCGGGATGAACCAGGGCCCCCCCAACATGGGCCCCGGCGGACCACCCATGATGGGAGGCTTTCCGTCCGGCGAGGGCCCCCCACACGGAGGCGGCATGCCCCCGGGTCCGCCGCAGGGTGGAGGAAACTTCTTCAACAACTTCTACAACCCGCAGGACGGCATGAAGATGGAGGGAGTGGTGCAGGAAGGTGAGTGTGGATTTCAGGTTCGGTTAAATCAAAAGTAAACTCTTTACTGATGATCGCACTCGCCGTTTTTTTTCTCAGGTGACAACTACCAGGGTTTCTCTGGCATGGACGAGAGAGGCGGCCCGGGAAAGTTCAGCAATCAGTCCGGAGGCCAGGAAGGTTCTGCTAACGGAGCCTCCGCCGGCCAGGGAGGGATTTCTGTGCCCGACTTTCTGCCTCCAGCGCAGCGCGTCCTGTTCATGAGGATCCAGCAGAAACAACAGGAGGAAGAGGAAAGAGCTCGCAGGATGGCCGAGGGAGGAGCAGAGAAGAGTAAAGACACCGAAGGTACATGAAAAGCATCCGTGTATTAGCCTTTCGTCTTGTGAATTTTACACATTTGTGCCTAGTCTCTAGTAAAAGTTGTAGGTTAAAGATGAACAGTCAGAGTAGAAAACCAACTTTCATGATACATGTTGTTAAAAAGAAATTATCATTATGTGGGTTTCCATTACCCCTAGAAATGCACAAAACCTAAATATCACAACACATCACCTACATTTCAAAAAAACTCTCAAATATCTATAGCTAAAAGATTTTTACTCTCTCATGAAGCAGTTTTTCAGACGTATCCATATAAAAATTTACCGCAAAAGATTTTTTTTTTTGCATTTCCTGGTCACCGGGGACGACGCAGGGGGGTCATGTGACCAGTTCATTCGAAGTCCATTTCCTTTAAGTGGTGTCTAGCGTGACAAAAATTTAAGAAAATTACGGGAATTATCGCGAAACGAGGCTTTACGAGAGAGTTACAGCTCATTTGCAAAACACCTTTCAATGGAAACATGCACAAAGGGCGATTATTGAAATTTCAGAAGTAAAAAACTTTAATGGAAACGCAGTTAGTGATTCTTTGTTAAAGATTTGCATGCGTCATGATCTGTATCATTATTTTTCTAGTATTTTATTTCTTGGACCAACTTGCATCACCTGTGGACATTCATTTATTCTGTTATTTGAGGCACATGCAGAGTATGACACCTTTGAAATCATTTTAAGGTTTTACTCTGCAAAAAAATCTTAAATATCTTTCAGTGTTAATCAAATGTCAAAAACGCCGTCTTTCTCCAGGCGACTCAGGGAACTGGTACTCGAGCGAGGACGAGGACGGCGGCGGCAGCGTGACCTCCATCCTGAAGACGCTCCGTCAGCAGACCCAGCCGTCTCAGAAATCAGACGGACTCCCCAGTGACCCCCGTCTTCAGAAGGCGTCCCCCGCCAACCCTCCCCCTCGCCCGGCGGACCCCCGCTTGGCTCGGGACCCCCGCCTGGCGCGCGCCGACTCGAGTCAAATCTCCGACCCCGCCCACTCGATGCCGGCTCCGTCTTCCTCCGGGCCGCCGGCCGACCCCAGGTTGGCCAGACTCGCCGCCGCCGCAGCCTCGGCCGGATCCTCCTCCCACTCGCCTCCCGCTCTTAAACCAGAGCCTCCTCTCGTCTACAAGCCCCCGCCGCTAACAGCCCCAGCGGCGGATGAGGAGGAAACGGAGCGGGTTCTACGGGACAAGCCCGTGCCCATCCCCCTGGACCCCCTCATGGGCATGGCGCTCAGAGACCCCCGCTCCCAGCTGCAGCAGTTCAGCCACATCAAGAAAGACATTCTCCTCCACATGCCGGCCTTCTACAAAACCATCACCTGGTCGCCTGAAGATCTGCTCCCGCTCCCGATCCCCAAGCAGGACCTCCTCCCGCTCCCGCCGGGCATCCCCCCGGTGTCCTCCCTGGACCCACGTCTGTCCCGCGCTCAGCAGCAGCTCCACACATCCCAGCCTCCTCCCATACAGCCTCCTCCCACCTCCGAACCCCCACCTCCTTCCTCCTCGTCCACCTCCTCCTCCTCCTCCCTCCCGGACTTTGAGCTGCTGTCTCGTATCTTGAAGACTGTGAATTCCAGCGCGTCCCAGAGCCCCTCCCCTCCCCTGTTGACGCCCGCCGCCGTCCCCATGTCTCAGCCTCCCCCCGTGCCTCCCGCACCCATAGACAAGCCCGTTGACCCCCGCGTGGCTCGCAAGGACCCCCGTCTCCAGCCGCAGAAGTCGGCACTGAAGCAGCCGTCGGAACCCGCGCCCCCGCCTCTTTCCTCTGCACCTTCGACCGTCGCCGCCGCTGCCAGCTCCTCCCCACCTTCCATCGCCCCGTACGACCCCAGGCTGCTGTCCTCGGGTGGAGCAGGGCGCAGTGTGGGGACGGGGGCACCAGGGGGAGCCAGCGTGCTGAGCAGCATCAGCCTATATGACCCTCGGACTAACAAACCAGGCAGCCCTGGTGCCAGCAGCGGCTCTAACAGCTCCCCCAGCTCGGTCAGCACGGATTCCAAACCTAGCGACGCAACGACGACGACGACGACGACGACGACAAGTAAACCCAAGTCGAAGGAGCCCCTGTTTGTTCGGAAGTCCGCGCTGGACCAACCGGAGCCGGAGAAAAGCGTGGAGCAAGGGACCGACCGATACAACAGCTACAACAGGCCCCGGCCCAAGCCCGCCCCCTCACCCAACGCCGCGGCTCAGGGCGGACCCGCCGTAGCCGGGTCGGCGGCGGCGGCGGCGGCGGCAGGAGCGGGGGGTCAGGGCGCCGCCGGAGCCGCCGCAGAAGGTGCGCCCGCAGGCGTCCACAACCTGCCCGTGTCCTCCCTGTTCGGCGTGGTGAAGCAGGCCGCCAAGCCCGGCGGGACGAGCAGCCCCTTCGGAGGAAACAGCCCCGCGCAGACGGACGCGGCGACCGCGGAGCAGGACAACGCCTCGCTGAAGGATGTTTTCAAAGGCTTCGACCCCACGGCCTCACCCTTCTGTCAGTGACCTCGAAAAAAAACCCCAGAACCGCAGAGTCCCACAGAGACGTGGTCGGGGGCGTCAGATGGTTTTAACATTTTTTTTTTTTTTTGGACACTGAACTTATCAGTGAAAAAAAAGAGGAGAAAGAAACGCACTGCGGCAACTGGCTGTGACAGAGACGAAGACAAAAGTTTTGTGAACAAATTGACTTCACACACTCTTCACCACAGTGTTGCAGAATCTAGAGGTTCTATAAAAAGACTCTCGGGTAACGGGAAGGGTTTAAAGTTAAATCTCTATTTTAAACAAACTTATTGATGTATAAATAGATGTATTCTCTTCATCTCAGTGCTTAGTGAAAACAGTTATTCAGACGGCAACAAAAACACGTTTATATGGAAAGAACGTTTTAGCTTCACGTCTCTTTTTTCTTTTTCTTTTTTTTATTTTAACCGTTTCATCTTTAAACTGTTTGATGTGTTCGTATATTTTTTTTTTGGGGGGGGAGGGAGAACATGGGTTTCTTTTTTCTTTTTCTTTTTTCCAAACTAAATCTTATTTGTGATGCTTCTGTGAGTAAATCGACAGCACTAAGATCCGTCATGAACCGACTGCATCACCTGTATTTCCTCCACAAACTGTTTCTCACACAGACGCAAACATTCTCTTCGTGTTTTCTGCAGAGAGAAATATATAAACATAAATCTATATTCTGCTTGATTTGTTTTTTTTGTTTTTTAGTATTTATTTTTCTACTTCTTTGCACTGTCCGATGATCTTCTCTGAGGCTTGTATAAATATTTTTAATGTGTGTTGCTCCTTCCTCAGCTGTTCATTTTACACATTTTTTCATTTTCAGGTATTTAGCTCTTAACCCAAACGGTGCCGGTTACAGGATGTGACCTGTGACCTTTCAGCGCCATAACCTCCATATAACCACTACGCCCTGGCTGCCTCCCCTCCACATCACACAAAAATATGCCTTTAGCCGTCCTGTTGCTATGCAGAGAAAACATTTAGTTTCATCATGATACGTTCTAGCTACCTGTTGCTTAGATGTATCATCATCAGCCTTTTTTGCAGGAACAGCTTTGTTTTGCTAATGCACCAGTCTTTTCATCTAGATGTTACTTATTTTGTGTATATGGAAAGAAGCAGAAATCCCTGCAGATCATTTTAGGGGTCGGTGGCTTTGTGACAATCAGAAAACTACACTTGGACCTAATGTTCAGTCATTGTTTGAGCCTTGACAGGATAAGTTATAACCTCCCAGAACTTCCATTCCTTGTTTTTTCTGCCGTTCACCGTAAAAAAAAAAAAAAAAAAAAAACAGTCGGAGCGAGGAGCGAGTGGCAGCGTCTGAATCAGGGCGATGAAAAAAACGCAGTTCGTTAGAGTGAACGTGGAGGAGTCGTCGCGCTAGTGGAGCTTATCGATGTTTTTTTGACTTCCAGAAGATTGTACAACAGCTCTCAGGATCATTGTCGACAGTCTTGTGTATAAATGTTGATCATTTTAATTTATTTTTTTATACTTGGGTAAATGTACCTCCTCACTTCTTTCTTTCTTTCTTCTTTTTCTTTTTTTTTGTTTTGAATCATTTTGTATGTCACAGCGTGTGTTCACCGCTCACCTCAGTGGGATGCAGGCGCTCGTTTCTTCATCTTGTTTCATGTATAAAGATTTAAACTAACAAAGGATTCACTATTTGCTCCTCTCTCCTCCCCGGCCGTTCGGACTCCGGGTCTGGAGCGTTATGCTTCATCTTTTATTTTACGTTTTGTTTTTGTTTTTTTTTTGTTTTTTCCTCCTCACTCTGTAAATTTAACCAGTTTCCTTCCTGACTTTGGAGGAGTGGTGGCGTTTTCTAACTGTACACTGTAGGTGAGGTTGTAAGTATTTAAATAAAGTTGATACATGATCAACCAGTTACAACGATGTTTCTGTATTTATTTCTTTTTTCGTTTCCAGTTTCCAAACATGTGTGTACATCTGTCGTAGCTTCAGGCTAAAATAAAAACGATTTAGTTTGATTTCGTTCTCTTATCCTGTTGAAAAATGCAGCTTGAATCTGATCTTTATTTCAGATATTTCAGACAGGTGGGGGCTAATCTTCACTTTGTTTCCTGCAGCCGTTTCAATTGTCCTGCCTGTCTCCAGTTGGATGATGAACTATTTGAAAACGCCCCTTTAGCCCAAGACGTTCTGATATTGTCCATTCATGTTCCGGCTCGGTGTGATTGAACTTGGACGTCCTCCCTGGATTCCAGATCACCACCTCAGCGGCCACGCCGCCCTCCAGTGACTCACTTCCCGTCCCCCCCCCTCCCTCCCTCCCTCCCATCCTGCAACGCTGGCTCCAGGAAGACAAAACCATTCATCCCTGCACCTCAAAGATTTCCTATCACACGCACAAACACACACACACACACACCAGTCAGCTGCCAGTTCACCGGGCACGGCCCTGTACAGCCTCACGTTCTGCACGCTCATGACCTTCAGTGCAGCTATTGTTTATCGCCAATGCAAGAATTTAGTTTAAGAAAAAAACATCTTGACCGGTGCCCCAGTGAACCGTCCTTTTTCCCAGATACTGGTGATTTATAATTATTATGAAATTTCCATCTGGAAAAGTGCTTCAAAATAAAAGTAAAAGTACGTTCACTACAGTTAAGACATAAGAAGAATGAAACCCAGATTTAAATAAAAGATTCTTTAAGTGTTTTTTAAAAGCATTGTTGGAGTGTCTGCAGAATAAAAAGCTCCGTCACGTCTGGTCTTAAAATGTGTGAGTGGGAAGCGATGGCTGTATAAGGTCTGAGAGGGCGTTTGTCCGTAAAAGGATCTAAATGTCAGAATTAAATTTTTTAAATGAATTCTAAAATGTACCACCTGGTGATATGAGACCTTTAGTTTGTGTGAGTTTAAAGCAACTTGAAGACGCTCTCTCTTAAAGATTATCAACAGTCTGAAGAGGACGAGATAAAAGCATGAGCATTTCCAGGTCGACATTTGACCATGAAGCTCTTACTTTTTCACGCTGGTGTTTTCCCGGGAGGCTCTGAAATTGTGCGCTCGCCGTATCTTTTTTTTATGAGTAATCTACTTAGCTTGCAGTTCAGGGAAGCTACCTGGCCAGTGTATATTTAGAAAACCTGATCCTCTTAACAGGACGAGTTCAGCAGGGATTTGCAGATTGAAGGGCCTCTCGAGGCTGCAGTGGCCGTCCCCGCTCTGGTGGGGGCGCCGCGTGGCGTGTAGTGAGGATGGGTGGCTGCGACGCCTCTCCGTGCTTGTGTCTGTCCGTCTCATTATCCCGGGAGTCGCTGCTTCATAAACGCTGCAAAAAAAAAAAAAAAGTTCACACGTGCTGCGTTTAACAGAGAGGAGGGTGCAGAGGTTATGGAAATAAAAGGAGGTTTATTCCACCCAGAGGCCTGGCACTTACTATTAAAGACCCTTTTTTAAATTTATTTTCTTCTTCTTTGCAACAATTATACAACTGTGTTAAAAAATGAGTCATCTGCGTCGAACTGAAACAAATGCAAAGAACACATTGTTTTTGCTGGAGTTTTCCCCCCCGGCGCCTTCAGCCTCCACTCAGGGAGTCTGTCTGTCTGTCTGTGTCTGTAAATGCCACAAATACACAAATATCTGCACAAATATCTGCACAAATGTCTGCATTGGATTCTCTGTCTTTGTCTCATTATTTCACGTCTGCATCCTCCACCTGCAGCACCAGATATCAGCGCTTTTACTTTGTCTCAGCTCTTTCTTTTTTTTTGTCTATCAGCATCATTTTATTATGATGTGACTGTGTCACATGATTCAGTATTTTGAGTTATATTTATTTCAAACCTGCAGCCGATCTGTCATCGTTTAAAAGGGGACAGATTTATTAAAAAAATGTTTATAGTGCCTTAATGACCTCCGGGTCATCGCTTAGGTGTTTACGGCGTAAAATAAAACATAAATTGCCTTCATGCTGATGTCTGATGCCTGTGGACCGTGAGTTGTGGGGTAAAGGTCATAAAACCTGAAGAGGAGCCAGGATTCTCGCAGTGTAAGAGACAAAAAAAAAAACTGGCCTCATGCCTCAATAAACTTCCCCCGGTGGGATGCAGCAAATTAATTTCCAACTGAGTGTGACACTTTGGTTATTTTCAACTTGCGCTTTCAGCAGATAATCTGCAAACATTCGCTCTATTTTCGATCATTGTCGTCTGCGGTGGTTGAGACACCTCAGCTGTTAATCTGGAGAGAGAGATTTTTTACGCACGAAACCGAAACCGAATAGTGAATTTTTTTTTTTTGCATTTGCTCTCCGCCGAGCACCAGATGGGTGGAGTTTACAGTGATTCAGTTATCAATCACTTCGCAGCACAAATATTTTTTAGAGTTTGAAGCTCCATTGTTTGGCCTGAAGGACTTCATCTGGTGCTACTTCTTCTCTTATTATACAGCTCCACCTATCTGGGTAAATAAATCTGGGTGGCCTGGTGCTCCTCACACAAGCTCCTTCGTGACGTCAGAAGATCCAGAACAAATGGGTTTTTTTCTGCAGCGCGGACGGACGGACGGAGAAGAGAGTCGACTGTGTGTCCACTGTGGCCTTCGGGCTGCAGAGCGGCCGATGAATAGATCGGCAGCGAGAGGTCGAGACGAGCAAACTGACATCACCGTGTTGGTATGTTTTCTGCTCCACATGTGACAGAGGCCTTTGTGGCAGCCACATGCTCCCGGTGCCTGTGCACATCAGTGTGTGTGTGTGTTCCTATAGTTTCTGCAGCGTTGCACAATTCAGTTTCTGTGTCTGCATGTATGACTGTCCTCATCTCATTTACAGTAAATATGTCGTTTCTCTGTAACGGTGACTGTAACAGAGCCTGAGTCAAACCAGAGCGTCTTGGGATTTTAACGTCAGGTTCAGTTGATCTGAGTTCACAGTCGCAGAGTTAATCCTGAGGTCAGTCTGGTCCTGGAGGCTGAGAATGGATGTGACACGTCTGCACATCGGTGCTGTTATTAGTCTCACTGTTTATTCTCTCTGGAAGTCTTGACTAAACTTTCTTCCATCAAGTCTTTTATTTATTTTGTCTTCACGTTGCGGTTACAGAGAACGTTTAAATTTAACCCTGATAAGGACAAAAGTGAACTTTTCCATTTTATTTATTTATTTATTTTTTACACATTTTGATATTTCAAACTCAAATCCCATAATGCTCCATTCTCACACTGTGTGTGACCTAAATTGTTACATTGTTACCATTAAGGGACAAAAGACATTAACATTATTATTTATTTTTACTTTTTTTAACATAACTCTTGGACATTACTGGTCTCTCCTCTGTGGACGTTTATGTCATTCACTCCACCCATTCTTTTCTGTATTTCTATTCAACTTGCATCAGCCACTTTATGTATATTGTATATTGTCATGTTTATCTTCAGTCTATTTTGTATATACAGGTTATATTTTCTAGATTTGATCTATCTTCGTTGTTTTTATATTCTTTGTTCAGCTGCTTGACCGTAAGAGGAATGAACTGACTGGACTATTTGCAGCAGTGGTTGATGTTTCCCATTGAATGCAGCAAACAGAGGTGATTCAGACTGACTTGAAGGGGCAGAACATGACTGTGACGATGATTTGGTTCTTGTGATTGAGACAATGGGAGCGACGGCGGCTTAGTAGGTAGAGAGGAATGTGTCACATGCTGAAGTGTCCTTGAGCAAGACGCTGAACATCTGTGACTGTAAAGAGCTTTAAGCACCAACAGGAAGAAAATATAAAAGCAAGACTGTTTATTATTTACCAGTAGACAATAGTCTGGATTAACGAGCTAACGAATGCTAACATGAGAGAACCTGACTGCAAACGTCTCAGTACTAGTGGAACCTAACGGAATAAACTACTGGTCAAACTCTGCTTCCCAAAAGTTAGTTGCTGCCTCCAAAAAAAAAAAAAAAAAGTCTATTTGATAAAATTAGTGATGCAGTTAAGTCTGTTTGGTCCATTTAGAGCCTCCTCTACTTTTCACCCTGACTCTTGAACGTCACACAATCCAGGCAGACGCACAAATATTCACTGACGTCACACTTTTTTTTTTCATAGGATGTTTTGTCTTGTTCTCAAATACAAATAATTTGAGAACTATTTGTTTCGAAATAAGTATTTGTATAAACACGCATAACAAAAAAACAAGCCCCGCCCCTACTTTTATAGTATTGACAAGCCGATATCCTGACTCAGAAATGTGGCATGAGCTCAGCATCTGTGAAAACTGCACCTTTTTTTTTTTTGTACTCCTGTTACTAAAGGTGTCACAATGGGGGAGTGCAGCCTTATTGCGACACTAGTGAACCCGACCCCCCCCTACCCCGGTCAGGTTCTCATCAAAACACGCTACATGTGTATAAATAAACTTTTTTATCTATCTATCTATCTATCTATCTATCTATCTATCTATCTATCTATCTATCTATCTATCTATCTATTATTATTATTATAATTGTATGTCTTTAGTGTCTGGAATAAAGTTTAATTGATTGCTTAATTGCTTAATTGATTGATTGATTGATCCTCAGAAGGCCCATGTCCATCCTCTGATGAGCCACCACATGGGAGACCTACACACTATTAGGAAGGTGGTCATAATGTTACGGCTGATCTGTGTATTTTCTGAATGGACGTCCCTCGGCGGCTCCTCAGCTACTATTTTAGCTCCAAACACCAATGATCACAGAGAGTCACAGCTGATCACTTCTTACATTGGAGGATGAAGAAACTCTCAGAAGTTTAAAAATACGCACATGTTTAAATAATTTGCCTTCATCAAACAACACGGAGACAAGGTCCCCGAAACCAGCTGGTGAACATTTGGAAGGAATCCACGTTGGGTCATGTGAACGCCCACTTAATTACCATCCCGAGCTCTCGGTGTTGTTTGGGAGATCCTGGTCATTTTAAATATTCTGGATATTTTTGGTCCCGCATTTTTGTGGGCAGCGCGTTGGGAATAGTGAAGCACATGTGGTCGGTTTTTACGTTCTTGTGTGCGAGCGTCCACATTCTGAGCAGGGGTAGCCGCTCTTATCCCTCCGAGTCTGGGATTCTCAAGTGTGCGGTTCCCATGAGGAGCAGCCGAATGTCTTTTAATTCTGTCTTTTCTGAGGTACACGCCTCCTTCCTCGTATCCTTCAACCGGAAACCTAATAACCTAAATCTTAAAAACCTGGACAGTAAAACTAAATATAAAGCCTCAGATATCATTCTGAAGGCGTGCCGGAAAATAGAGAACCCGGCTTAAAAAAAATGTCCACAGCTTCCTGTTCCTGCTGGAAGAATTTCAGCCATCACTGACCTCATCCTGGGAGGACTCCTCCTTTCCTTTCCTTTCTTTTCTGTTCTGTTCTTTAAATTCACTTTTCTCTTTCCTTTCCCTTCCAGGTTTAGTGTAGTTCACAGCTTCATGGTCACTGTCCTCGCTGTCAACAAAATAAATTCCTTCCATATCTCCTCCTATTTTTCCTCTCCAAGCTCCATATTGGTCCCGTTCCTCCTCCTCCTCCTCCTCCTCCTTGATGGATCACTTGTACAGCAAAACAATGCCGGGTTTTCCTGTCAAAGGCAAAAAAGGGAACGTCGCATTCTCGTAGCCAGCCCGCCTGTCTGTCTGTGGAGCGATGATCATCCCTGAATTCGTGCTTTAAATCATCTTCCGAAGCCCCGTGTGAATTTGAGATACTGAGCCTTGTTGAGATCCTGCAGTATATTCTCAGGAAATATGTAAACGTTCAGTAGTTTTTTTGGTTTGAAGCCAGTTTATCAAACATCTGAGTGCAATTTTAAAGGGGTCTTATTAGGTTGTGACGCTGGAGCTAATTTGTTTTCTTAGTGTTTATTTTCACAGGGAGAGTCAACAGAGCTCAGTGCAACTGTCTGAGTCTGAAGGATCCAGGGACGGTTGTTGTTTTATCGCAGATTAATCGGACAAATCTGACAAATCTGACGTGCTGTAAATGTACGATTCCCTAACATTCTGCATTTTAATGTGCTTTTAGACTGATGTGTTAGGCTCCACAATGCGTCATCGATGTTTGGTTTTGCACATAATTCGGAAGATGTTGTTGCTCAAGAGCACGAGTTCCACTTTTAAGTTTGCAAAACGTCATCTCCTAATTTAGTATTTCTAGTTTAATGCAATATTTTATTTTTATGTTGCCTTCATATCATGTTAATTAAATCGACCGGGGAAAGTTGTTTTTGCTCTGATCTTGCAGCACATGAGGTGAATAAATCTAAAGTAGCTCTTGCATGTAATGTTTTATCTCTGGCTTGGTTTCGTGGTTTGACGCGTACCTCCATGTGCCAAAGTCCCCGTGAACAAGACTCCTCTTTCTGGATAAAGTAGTTTTTATCTACCACTTGCAGATAAAAACTCTGCACAGCTTAATTTTGATCGGATGCAGCTGTATATTGCACCATTTTACCTCCAGTCTCATGAAAGATCTGCGTCACTGGAGAGGAATTCCCAACATCTCTGCCTTGGAGTTACAGCTCAGTAGCTGACACTATAGTTTCCCCACAAATGCTTGTACCTGCAGTGTGTGTGGTAATTAAAGCATGTCACAACACGCCAATGGAAAATGCATTATCCTAGAAACTCACATCAGCTATTAAACATGCTCAGGGATCGTATTTCTGCTATTTAAATATTATAAAACTCTGCAGCAGCTCTTAGATTAGAAACAGTTAAAAAAATTTAAGAGCTACCAAATCTACGTGCCTGAAACAGACACGGATGCCTTTATTAAACTCGGGGGAACGATTCCAGCGTGACGTCCACACGACTCGCTGTGGTGTGTGTCAGGCCTCCATATTCTCTGGTTCCCAGAGACTCCAACATCAACATCTCAACTTCCTGTTGTGTGGACCGGACCAGTCCACGGGACGGATTTAAAAGTGGTCATGGCTGGCATGTTCCCAAACACACACACACATGCACACACACACAGAGACACACACACACACTTCACCGCTGCAGTAAACATTGGCACCGGATTTTGGACTCCCCTCTGCTGGAAGGAGATACACACTTTCCACACTTTCTCACTATTCTTAATGTTGCAAGAACACATAAACTCTCCCCAGTCCTGATATTTTGAGTTTGAGATAAACCCTGGTAGGAGTTTTAAGTCTTGCATCTGCACACACACACACACACACACACACACACACCTCAGCCTTTACTGGAAACTTTCCAGCATCAACAGGGAACGAGCTGCATGTTTGTTTGTCTTGCGTTTCAACCCTTGAGGTTCCCAGGTCTGCTCTGTCTGTCAGTCACACACATGTAAACACACATGTTTGTACTGTAAACTACGCTACACTCCATATAGCCCCCTCCCTCCCCACCCCGCCGCCGCCGCCGCCCCCTCCTCCTAACATGAACATGAGGCTAATTGACCTTAACCTTTGAACCTGAGTCTTAAAGGAAGCATTTGATGTTTTGGGAGACTCGTCTATTTTCTTTCCGGCATCGGGCGAGATGAGACGATTGATGCTTCTCTCGTGTGTCTGCGCAGTTAACGTCCACAGCTGGCGGACGGCTAACGTAGCTTAGCATCACGAAATCATCAAGAATCAACACGTGTTGCTTTTTTTTTTTTTTTTGGCTCCTGCTGGTGATCGCTGGGTGGTAAATTCGTAGTCACGTGGAGATTCATCATTTGTTTATGTAAAAAATATTAGAACAAAATGTTTTTTTTTTCAGGCTTTCCACACAATGTTCCCTTTTTCGCCTGGTTATAAGATCTGTGCAGGAACTTGAATTAAAGTGAGGTTTAAAAAAAAACGAACGTTCCCTGTTTCATTCATGCTCAGCGATAAGTAGAAAACCAACCATCCGGCCGCTTCCCTTCCCTTCCTCTCTTTCTCTGCCGCTGTCTATTTCTGTGTGTTTGTTCCCGAAGGGCGAGCGGGGGGGGGGGGCGTATGGATGGAGGGGGGGGGGGGGGGGGGGGGGGGGGGGGGTCTGACCCTCCGGACGACCTCCGAGCCTTGACACAGAGAAGGAGGAGGAGGGTGAGGAAGGAGAGCAAGGGGGAGAGAGAGGGAGGAACGAGGGAGGCCAGAGGAGAAGGAGAGGATTGTGGGAACGGAAGGATCAGTCCTGGATGAGGAGGACGAATTTAAAATGTGGACGCTGGGACACATCTATTCATCTGTCTGTTTTTAAATGGTTTTATGTAACAGCAGCTCTGGTAATTAATACGAGAGACAGAGAGGTGAGACGGAGATTGTGAGACGTTCATTTGTTTTACGTAACAGCACTTTTCAGCCGGGGAAGTGATACATGTGTGAAGCGCTTCATATTTTAAGGCTGGATTGACACATTTACCGTGTCCTCTGTTATTTTGCCCTCGGTCCTCTTACATCATTCATTGTTTTGCTTTCCACCGCCTGCTGGCTCTTTGGAAATGAAAAAAAAAAAGAGAAACTTTTCCTCTATGAGTCACAGAGTTTCTCCAAATCACCCAAGAATTACTTTAAATAGTGGTCTTTTGTTTGAGTGTAGCCACACGAATAATGATGAAGCATTAAAAAAAAAAAGAATATTTGTTTCTACGTTGATGGCCACCGTCTCTTACCTAATATGTTGTTCCTTATGGGAATAATTTATTAAAATGTATTGACCTGATGATGGTGCTGCCTTTAAAATGACGGGAAAGTTCATATATTTCATTGTCTCAGAAACACGGACGTCTGCAAAAAAACAGTCAGTTCAATGTATATCGAGACACTTTTCAGTGAAAACATTTGGAGCTGGAGAAATAGATTAAAATCTGTGTCATTAGTCACCTAGAGAGCATGGATGTACACCCACTTGCCTCTTTATTAGGTACATCTGTTGCTTGTTAACACAAATAGCTAATCAACCAATCACATGGCTGCAATTCAATGCATTTATTCATATAGAGGGGATCAAGACAACTTGCCGAAGCTCAAACTGAGCATCAGAATGGAGAAAATATAGGATTTAAGTGACTTTGAACGTGGTCTGTATGTTGGTTGTTGGTCTGAGTGTTTCAGAAACTGCTGATCTACTGGGATTTTAACTCACAACCATCTCTAGGGTTTTACAGAGAATGGTCAGAAAAAGAGAAAATATCCAGTGAGCAGCAGTTGTTGATGTGAGAGGTCAGAGGAGAATGGGCAGACTGGTTGGAGATGATAGAAAGGCAACAGTAACTCAAATAACCACTGGTTCCAACCAAGGAATGCAGAATACCATCTCTGAAGCACAACACGTCCAACCTTGAAGAAGATCGGCTACAGCAGCAGAAGACCACACCGGGGGCCACTCCTGTCAGCTAAGAACAGGAAACTGAGACTACAGTTCACACAGGCTCAATCAACACTGGACAATAGAAAGGAAACGTTCTGTCTGACGATCTCGATTCAGTAATCAGGTTGCAGATCTGACCAGCAGTCCTCTGTTATCATGTCTCTGTGTTTATGGTTTAAATGCCACAGCCTCCCTGAGTATTGTTGCTGACCATGTCCATCCCTTTATGACCACAGTGGACCATCTTCTGACGGCTACTTCCAGCAGGATAATGCACCATGTCACAAAGCTCATATCATCTCAAACTGGTTTCTTTAACACGATAATGAGTTCACTGTTCTCCAACGGCCTCCAGACGACAAATCTGCAGCAGTTGTGTGATGCTATCGTGTCAATATGGACAAAAATCTCTGAGGAATGTTTCCAACACCTTGTTGAAAGTATGACACCAAGAATTAAGGCTGTTCTGAAGGTAAACTAGGAAGCTGTACCTAATAAAGTGGCCGTTGAGTTGGTTTGATGGCCTTTTAACTTCCTGTTCATCATGTTTAAAACTACCTCTTTGAATGATGTCAGTCTGGTGAATTAGATCCAATATATAAACACAAAAGTTTTGGATTTCACCCTCCAGCCACTACATCAACCGTATTATCTTTTAATGTTTGTTTTAACTTTATAATTTGTTTCTTATCAGGCTTTTCTTCTTCTCTCCTCTTCCTCCTTTCAGCGTTTTATTTTCCTGCCTTTCTCCCTCTTCCTTCGTCTCCATCGCCCTCGAGGCTCCGCCGTTCGCTTCCATCACAGGAAAAACTAAACGGAAACACATGGAGACTCATTTACTCACAGATTCCCAGAATTCCTGGCTATGAGGTCACCGGGAGCTTCAGTCCTACGTCGTTTCGTGACTTTTTCGCTGCTTGGAAAATGAAAAACCCCACGCTCACCAGGAACCGCTCTGGTTGTTGGACTATGTGGGTCAGAGCTGCTGAGGCCAAAACACTTTTAAAGATTTTTGGAGCCTGATTTATGACAGTGGCGTTTATGCGAAGTGCTTTAGGAAACATTTAAGAAAAGATAAAATGGATCATGAGACGAGAAAACATTCCCATGAAGGAGCTCTGGTAAATGCAGTCGGTATTAGAGCGTCAGACTTTAAAATATAAAGCAAACCACTTAGTAAATAAAACACCTTCAATCAATCACGCAAAAACACATTTTAACTACAGCTACATAAAGATGACCGTTAGAAGTGTTTTATTTTTTTATAATCTTTAATCTATAACGTGAATGAGGCCAAAAAAAACGGTTCTGGGAACGAGACTGGAAGTGATTCAGCGGAGCTTTTTCTTAATCTACACTCTTTTATTGTGAAATCTGTTGAAGCTGCATGTCTCACGGGGACGGATTAATTCCACCTGGCTGAGTGAGACCGTTGCACAATTTCCTACAATGAGAGAGGCCCGACTGGTTCTGGGCTGCCAGCGTCAGAGGATCAGTGGTGCCATGTTACAAAGAGGGAGGCTGAGAATACATAATCTTTTTCCTTCTTCCTCTTAATTCCTGACCCGTTTTTCTCTTCCTTCGGTTAATGACTGATCTACTTAGAAGGAACAAAGTAGTTGAGCGTGAAAACATATTTTATATGTTGATTTAATCATCCTCCTCTTTTTTTTGCTTCCTACTCGGTTTATCTGTAACTTTTGGCAGACTTGTTCTCAACGCTGGAGAAACACCAACCTCTCTGGAGGCCTTAGCATGGGGCAGCACCTGGGGGGGCTGGAGGCCTGGAGGCCTGGGGGGGCGCTGGAGGCCTGGAGGCCTGGAGGCCTGGGGGGGCGCTGGAGGCCTGGAGGCCTGGAGGCCTGGGGGGGCGCTGGAGGCCTGGAGGCCCGCCACGGGGCCCGGCTGGATAGTGTGTGTGCGTCTGTCAGAAAGAGATATATGATAGCGACCCTCATGTGGATCCTCGTGTGGGACCCCACCCCTTGCTGATCACATCTTGATTTACTTAGGTGATGTCACATCTGTGAGTCAGCCTCTGCCGTGTGATATAACCACATCTTTCAGGGACTTTGAGTAATTCTCCCCTTATCTAGTTTACACATTCCACTCGGCTTCGATTCAAACACTCGCGGGGAGAGGAGAGTGAGAGCCGTGCAGTGAAGCAGCGAGCTGCGCTTTGATTTTGTCTTGTTTTAAAAGAAATCTCTGACGTTCACATGAGTCAAAGCGCTAAAGATGATGACGAATTGCCGCTGCACGTTTGATATCTTAAGACTTAAGAGGAAAACTGTGAAGCAGCAGCAGAAACCTGTTCTCCTAAACCCTAAATCCTTAAAGCAAACATGTCAGACTCTTCGGAGGTCGTTCTGCTCGTGTGCAGTTTTCGGCGTGCGATTGCTTTGAGCGCGTGATGCTTTGAGCATGCTCCAGTGGATGAGCGAAGAGGGAATGGGTTTAATTTGCCTCGCAGGCGTCCTTCAGGAGCCGTAAACAAGACGCGTCTGCAATCTGACCGACGAAACAGCCAGCGTCTGCATTCTCCCGTTTGTTAAATCCTCATTAGTTCTCTGCAATTATCCCCCAGCATCAGCGCCGTTGGGGCAAAACAGAATGTGCCTCCAAAACTTTCTGCTCCAGCGGGGCCTCGACTGAGCCGGCAGTAAAAATCTGAGGGCCCGTTTAAATGCATAATTATCCCTCGTAATGGAGAGAGTTTTACAGCTCTGTGGAGAAAACGAGGCAAATGTTGCTGACCCAGATAGAGCCACACAGACGCACAGACAGACAGACACTACATGTCATCAGCCGACAGTGGTTTTTCTGCAAAGATATCAGTAAATTACACATGAATTCACATTCATGAACAACTTTAACCATCGTCTGAATGCAGTGTGTCTGTATAAACACAACAGCCACAGTCTGGTCACGGATCGTTCCTGCATCAGTCTGCGCTGGTTTCGGGCTGTTGGACCGTGAAGCTGCTGCAGGCCTGTGGTTCCCGCCTGCTGCTAATCAAATTAAAAGAACAAGAGTCTTCATCACCTCCAACGCCGTCTGGCACAGCGAGAGATCACCTGTAAAGACCGTTCTCTAATTGGCTGTGAGAAGCTGACAGGTGGTCGGAAAACTTTCGCTTGCAGCCGCTTTGCAGATAAATGTCACAGTCGTGGATGTGGAAGAATCATAAATATTAGTGTGACACTTTTCTTCTGAGGGGTTAAACTGTTGGAGGCTACATCCAGATATTATTTCTCACCCTTTGACCTTTAACCTTTTACCACTTCACACCTGTTGATCAAAGGGTAGACCGGCTCCAGTTAATTCTCAGGAGCTCGTCTCGGTTTTAAAGGTGAATTTGACCTGTAGTCACTGTTAATTCTCCAAAATCAGAAAAGATGTGGTGGTTTAATTATTAAAAAAAACTCGCTTAAAGAGCCGTTTAATAGGTTATATATCCAGGAGTCTGGCTTTTCACAATTCACTGTCAGTTAAAGCAACACCGGAAGTTAAAACGTTTACCCTTCAGAATAAAACCAGGCAGGCTTTGTTTTATTTAAAATAAATTCAGATTTTAGGATGAATTCTACCTGCATTTTCTACGTTTTCCATGTCAGTGATTATTAGAATTTAACTCAAAGGCTGCACTATTCGGACTTTCTGTTGTTAATTTTCCCCTATTTCCCTGAGGTCATATTAAATACACTTGGAAAACAACAATTAAAAGTATAGAAAAAAATAACAAATTCATAGAAAATGACAAATAACATTTTCATATAAAAAATAAAATCAACAATTATCCTAAATGAGAAAATAAATGAATAACAGATTAAGTAATAACTGACTTAAGTCTAAACAAAGTCAAGCAAAGATAAAAACAAAACCACAATTATAACAGCAATTTCAAATAAAACGCACCACTAATAAAAAAAAAATTACTAGAAACAGACATAATTACACACAATCTAGAACAATCTCACTATTAATTATACCTGTTCTCTGTTTATTTATTGATAATTGAAATCAGTTGTGGAAATTAAATTCAGAAAATGTCACAAAAAAGAAAGAAAGAAAGAAGAATTTGATAATGTACAAATGAATATCTTGTATTTTATTCTCTTTGAACCCCAGACTGAACCTTGTTTAGTTTTTGTGTGAAGTGTCCCACCGGATGTGCTCTGCGCTCAGCGCCTCGTTTTGACTCTTGTGTTTCTGGAGCAGCTTTACTTTCTCCGTCCAGAGCGCTCCAGAGACAGTAATAACCCTCCAGTAAGAGGTTTACCAGCCTGAAGCTCAGCTCCGTGTCCCCGGACACTGCGACTAAACTATACTTTTTACACCCAGCGAAGACAAATTAAAAACGGAGTTCATTCTGGAGGTAAATATCACTTCATATAATTTATTTTCGTGTTTTTTTTTTGTCACTTTTTCCTGGGTTTAAATGCGTTCGGTTGTTGTTGTGGTCTGCGGTCGCTGTTTACCTGATGAATAGAGCTTCTGTTTTCTATTATATGGAATGACAAAAAGAAGAAAACCAAAAGCAAAGACAGAACATTTTGCTTGTTAACATAAAAAGCCTGGGAAATCAGTGAGTGACACTCCCTTTGCTTCCAGCGCGCAACGTGCGCAGTTTGTCAGATTGAAGGAGTGAAGAGGAAAGAATTAAAACACACATATTTATACAAAAAACTTATATCCTCTCATTTACTTCATGAGTTTTTTTCTTAACCTCCAGTCTGTGTTTGGTGACAATCTTAGTAATCCTTGTCTCACCACACATGCAGACAGTTTAAGCAATAATGGACAATATGAGCCATGCGGGTTGTGATGATCTAATTGTTAAGCTGATTAAGCGCAGCAGCAGCAGCAGCAGCAGCCTTTTAGACGTGATGAAATTCTCCAGAAAGGCAGGGCTAACCGTGCATGGCGAAATCATTTTAAAGCACAAAAGGCAGTGACTCATGCTGGCAGTTACCTGCTCTGCTACCTGCGCCGTCCCAGGAATAAACTCTGGTCTGCTGCCAAAGAACCGGAGGTCACGCCGCACCGCGGGGAACCAGGGGACCGGTTCGGTGTGTTTCATTCGCGCTTTTTCAAAACAGCCTCCAAAAAATATGCATTTATACGCGTGTGCTGTGTGTATGTGTGGATTAGACCAGGAAGAGGTGGATTCGTTCCACTAGTCAAAGTCTACAGGAGGACAAGGGGTGATCTCAGAGGATAGGGTTACATAACACTCACGGAGGAAGGGAAGCAGAGTGGGGGTTATATTCTTCAACTTTCATGCTTTAATGTTTAAACCTTGCGCGTTAGAAGTGTTTCTGGTTAAGTCTGTTAATGTGCAACCAGACACACGTGGAGTTACAAGGAAAAGAAAAAAAGGATTAAAAGTAAAGTCTCTGGTTTTAGAATCATCTGACTCAGTGGATGCACATTACGAGTTCTAGGAATCTATTTTTGGTCCCAAGAAACCGAATACACAAACTTAACAGGAACATTAGTCACCATTAACTCACACAAACATATTTCACTACAGCCTGTTTTACTGTCAGAATCCGCTTTATGGTAAAAACAAACGGATTAGCAGACGAGCGAGATGGTTTTTATTATTGTTATTTATTTTTTTGTTTTTTGCCAACGCTCTCCTGCTGTGCGCAATTACGCGCAGGATGACAACAATAACAGCAGCGTCGTGCGTCCAGGCGTGTGTTTGTCATGGGAGACGACAGGACTGACTGGTGTGGAGGCTCTGTGGCCCATTTTTTATTTTTTTCTTCTGTTGAGATACAGGAAACAAACGCAGCCTGAGAGCAGAAACAGATGTCAGACCAGCCTCCTCTGTGGCTGATTGCATCATCAGCACTGTCCCAAATTCCAGAAAAGGAGCAAAGATACATTTCCTCTCTGAAAAAAAAAAAAAAAAAACTGGCAAGACGAACACTAGAGGAGCGTTTTGGAGAATAGTGTCTGGTCCTGAGTTGGTCGTGTAGTTGCTGGATGGTTCGGACTTGGCCTCAGGGTGGAGGTCAGGACGTTTTAGGTCAGAGGTTTGACCTAAAAACTCACCTGGGAGCAAACATGGATAATCTGGAAAGCTCCCGGTAGAACCACCTTTTTTAAATGTTACTACAAACATATCTGTGGACTTTTATTTTATAAATTGCCCTTTTAAATCAACATTATGACCAAGTAATAAGAAGAACTGCGATCTTTGTGATTCAATTCCACCACATCTGAATGTGAGCCACACATTGAGCATGTGAACGTCTGACGACTCCAAATTGATTGAATTTCCTCACTAACGTCATTAAAGAAGTTTGCAGCTCCAGGTTCACCACAGGTCAGACGTTTGAATAGTGGCAGCTTTTCTCTTTACTGAATTTACTCTTTGTTTCACATAAAAACAGGAGGTAAATGTAAATGTTTGTGTGTCTGTGTTTACCTGAAACAGTCTGGAACCAGAGTTTAAACTTTACTAATGAAGAGTTTAAAGATGTGATATAACAGTCACACACTGACCTAAAAGACGAGGGAGAGAGACTAAATTTCCTCCTTTTTTTCCAGGCTTTTTGAGACGTATTTAACAAACTCGATTGCAAAATAAAGCAATGCTTAAATTATAACACAAACTCCACCCGTCTGTTCGGTCCAGTTCTTCTGTCATTATCCCTGTTTGCACTGTTGTCCCGTCTCAGTCTGGTTGTTTTCGTGGGTTTTTAACGAGGCCGCCCTCCCTTCATTAGATCTGATTCTTTTGTTAACACAGCTGCTGGATTCATCTGTTCCATTTCTCGTGCAGTTTTCGAGCGTTTGGTGTTGTTTCTCTTTGTGTTAAACCCGGAGCTGACAACTTAATGTCTAATTCTTTACGACTCTCAGTGGCTTAAATTAGGCCCGAGCTGTTTGAGATGTCATCTTTAATAAATCTGCGGGTTCACGGGGAGAGAATTTCTGCCCCCGCTTTGTTTCTCATTTGTGGCCGGCGGATATTTGTGGATGGTGGCGTTGGAGGGACGGAGGGAGAAAGGAAAGAGTCTAAATCCCAAAATTTTGCATGAAGAATCTTTTCACGGTTTGAGCTGTTTTGTTACAAGTCTGCATCTGGAAGCTACAGAGGCTAACGCGTTAGCAAAGCTAATGAGCAGGTAGCTTGAAGTAAGAAATGTAAAATGTCCACGTCCACCATTCAAAGTGCTTGTGCCTCCAGGTTTTCAGCCTCTAAACTTATCTAATTATCTAACCTTCCCTCTTTTATTGTTGTGATCTATTACATTTCCCAGAATGCCTTGCAACAGTCAAGTTGTTGCATGCCGTTTTGCTTGTTGGACAGTTTCATTGAGAGTCTGCAGCTAAGCCAACAAGTCTGAGTTCAATGCTAAAGTTATGTTCACAGTGATATTGATGCTAACATTTGCTAATTAGCACCATGATCAGCCGTGATAATGAAACCATGAGCTGTAAACATGTCTCACAGTGGAGAAAAAGTCATGAGACCGGAAACATCACTATGATCTCATGGGATTTATCAGAAACCGTCTGAGGCGACGTCGGGGGAGTTCAGGAACAGTCAGACTTATTCAGATTTGAGTTTATCGGCGTGTCAGCGCTGAGCTCATTACGACAGATGTACCCGGTGCCAGCTGACCTGATGCCGGCGCTGCCGCACCGGCCCCGACTCTCCCGCCAGGAAGGTTACTCATCACTTTTTCAAAAGAGGAGACAATAATCTGGTTAGAAGATTTAGAACTAACCAGTGATGGAAAAGGAACAGACACACATCAGGAGCAGCTGGCGTTTGAGTGGAGCCTTGTTTGAAAAAAGAGAGTTTTCAATCAGTCTGCAAAATCTCCACTAGGTGGCACTAACTTATACATACTGACCCTTTAATTGTACCAAGATGATAGTCATTATTATTTTTTTATCTGTCCAAGTTAGACTAATCCAACTTCTAAGAGCAGTTTTTACAAGATTTCGCCTCCAGTAAATTTCTCGCCTGCCGGTTAAAGCTTGTCTCCTGAGTGTCCTGCGTGTGACGTCCCGATACATGCTTCAACCTGAAAAGACGGCAGGAAATACTGCAGTTTGTGTCCGTGGCGATTAAAGAACTCACTGTGGACGAGCTGCAAATAGTAGAAGAAGAACCATAGATCTTGTTAAGTTTGAGGTATTTTTTTTTAAAAAAAGTTCTCATTTATTTTAACCAGCTCTTCTCAATTAGCCTCAAAATACATCGACTACTTAAAAGAAGACGACATTTTTAACTCTGTGTGTGAGCTCACATGCGCGACCTTTAAAATGAGGCCCCTGTGTGAACATTCACAGGAGCCTTTCAGATGCCACTGAGGCGCGAAGGAGACAAGAACACCACTGATTCTGCTGCTTTTTTTAAAAACATAACCCAGCACAGAAAGTTAAACAGAGAGTTCAGTCACATGCCGAAGTAAAAAACCGAGGAGATTTAAGGGCAGAAAATCAGACCGGTTTTTCGTAGATATCCAGTCACAAGATGAACCTCAGGCCACTTCATGCTCTATTTAAATTAACTCTGCAAACATATATGGAGTCATGAGGTGTAAACATCTAAAAGTGTTGGTCTCCTCCTCCTCCTTCCAAACTCAGCCTGGAGATAAAACCCAGCAGTTGAATAACAGCAGGAATGTTTGGATGTTCGGATGCTGACTGAATCACAAGATCACACGCGAGCTCCAGGCGTGACCTGCGTGGTGTCGTCCCATAACTCAGCCTGTTTGTCTCCGTAAAGACACTTTTAGGGCTCTGGCCTGATAACAGGACGCCACACGTAACCACGCTAAAAAGCAGCAATTTCCGTGCAGTTAATTTGTGTTTCCACTAACGAAGCCGGGTTTTTTTTTTCTGGGAACGTTTGACATGTTTTTTTTCACACCATTAAGGGGCCGGCGGACCCCTCTCAGCAAACACCGAGGATTCTTGGAGTGTTTTCCATCATGTGTCCTCTGGCTCTTTGAAAAGAAAGTTGTAAATCTCCTTCATTCCTCCCTCTCCCCCTCCCTCCTCCATCTCCTTCGGCCTCTGTCTCACTCCCGTCTCCCTCTCGTCTTCTCCTCACAGATCCCTTCGGTGTTTTTGATGTCGCATTCCTGAAGTTTCTGCAGAGCGTCGAGGCGGCCAGAGATCATACTCTTCATCCCCCTTCGCCCTCGTTGCCTGAGCGGGACTCAGCGTCTGCTTGGATATGGCTTTTCTGCGTATGAGAGGAAGACAGAGGGAGCTGATCTGAGGTCAAGGCCTTTTCCTCCTCTCCTCCCGAGTCACATGTCTGGGGTTGCTGTCGCTACACCGGCCGACCTACATACTTAAAACTCAGCAGGAGAAGAAGAAGCAGCACAGACCGGATCGGAGCTTCTTATCAAGTGGAGCTGTTGACATTTCCATCCCCGTGGGAAACTGACGGTGTGGCTGTCGAGTTTTTGTTAAGAAGCAAAATGCCGGCAAAGACGCCGATGTACCTAAAGACAACAACTCCCAAGAAGGGCAAGAAGCTGAGGCTGAGGGACGTCCTGTCGGGGGACATGATCAGCCCCCCGCTGGGCGACGTCCGTCACAGCGCGCACGTCGGCCCCGAGGGGGAGGGCGACATGTTCGGAGACGTGGGCTTCCTCCAGGGCAAGATGGACATGCTGCCGTCTCAGAGCCGAGCCCAGAACGGACACTCGCGCTCGTACAGCGTGGAGAGACACGGCGGCGGCGACGACGGCGGCGGCGGCGGCGGCTTCGCCGGCAAGCAGGACTCGCACAGCTACGCCTACAACGGCTACCACTACCAGCACTCCTCCTCCGGCCTCCTCAAGACCACCATCTCCATGCCCGTGTTCATCGCCCACGAGCAGGCTCCGCCCAAACCCCCACGCCTCCACCTGGACGACCCCCCTCCTCAGCAAAACCACCTCCACCACCACCATCAGCCGCCTCCTCCGGAGTCCAACCACAAACAGGCCAACGGCTGCCGGCCCTCGGACAGCCCTCACCCGACGCTGTCCCTGTGCGAGAACGGCGTGGTGGGCCGCCTGGCGTCCGAGCCCTGCCGCGACATCTCCCTGTCCCCCGGCATCCGCCGGCTCGTCCCGTCCTCCGGCTCCTTCTCGGAGGTCTCGTCCGAGGACTCCATGTCGGAAATCTGCGCGCCGCTGGACGTTCGCCGGGGCCTCAGCCTGGACTCGGACGCCGGCCTGAGCAACGAGGACCTGAGGAGCGAACGCAGCGAGTCGCCCCTCTGCGCCCCCTTCCACCCCCAGGCCTCGTCGGCCGTGTCCCGGTCCGACTCCTTGGCCGGATTAGACCTGGATCTGGGCCCTTCCATCCTGGAGGACGTCCTGAGCATCATGGACCGCTACAAGACAGTGGACGACCGCTGTGAGCTGTGAACAATAATAGAAACACTCATATGACACATATATTTTTATACATGGTTTAATATATCCTTAAAAAAACTTTATGAAAAGGTTGAAAGATGGAGAAATGGGAAGAAGAAGAAGGAGGAGGTGGAGGACACAGTTTGGAGGTAATGAAAGACCTGAGTGTTGACAAGGTGGACATTATTGTTAAGTGGAGGGACGTCACAGCTCAACATGACGAGAGCCGAGGCAAACGGGCCGGTCCTTAGGAGCCTTCACCAGAGCTGAACCTCACACTCTTAACATTCCCGATGCTCAGAAAAACACCTTCCACTGTCTCCGCTGCATCGTCTGTCTTTCTCAACGGTTCTGTTAAAGTCTCTGCTTGTTAATCAAATTTGCCAATCAGACGTTTTCGGAAGGGAACTGGGAAAAATGATCAGCTGCACACCTGCTAATTGTTTCTAGCAACGCTGAATGTGAGAAGACAAAGCTGAACTGCAAACACAAATAGTTCAAACGCTGCAGGCCACGGTCTGTCCTACTTCAACTTTAACTGCCTGAACTGTCAGCTTCATGAATATTAATATCTTCATCCTTAACAGCTTCTTTCACGTGAAATATATAGAACTGGTGGATTTACTGATGTTTCCTATCAGCCGTCTCTAGAGATGCTTTTGAGGACAGCGGCCATCAACATTTTTCTGGAATTTTTCATTTGTTGATCGGAGGGAAACTGAGGATGTTTATTGTCGTTGTTTAAAAGACTTTAAAGTGTCAGAGAAGTGCTGCTTTGTGAAACCGTTTTCCAGATATTGGTCTTTTCCTCCGTTTTTGTGGCTCGCCGTCGGCCTCCCAAACATTCACTGTCTGCATTATCACAGTAGCCTATTATTCAAATGTCATTTATGCTGTGTATACTTCTGTAAATGAATAAATGTTTCCTATAAATAAACCTTTGTGCATGGGCCATTAATTCTTCACACACACTTAAATGTCATAGAAATATTAAAAGTAATGAAAGGGAATTCATTTTGTTATTAAAAGGGTTCAGAGTTTACAGATTAAATCAGATTTATCCAGATGTGAAATTAATATGGAATGGAAATATTCAGATATTAAACAATTTATTCACTAACACTGAAGGGTAAAATAAAGCGTCCATTAATAATATTTTCTGATTTATTTTGAAGGAATCAGCGGAAGTTATACTTTTATTACTAATGTTATCTGCCGCTCAATTCCATTATGTTTGTGTTTACTGCCTCCCAGTGGCCAATATCTAGAACTACATCAAGTTATATTTGTAAAGTTTGTGTCAACATACAAAGAAAAGCAAGCGACTATTTCCGTTTAGGTGTTTCAAAATAAAGTGAAAAGGGAAAGAAGGAAACAATTCGGCCTCCTGTAAATTGAGGATCCCGTGATCGATAAAGAGGGTCTACTTTTAGACTTACACGTCTTTATGGTAAGCTGACTGTTATATGCTAGAAAGGTCGCCATAACGTATGTCACTGATTTTTGTCTGTTACGGAACGGTATCTTCTGGTTATTCGTTTTGTTTCGTTCTGAAAACAAAACCGGAAGTAACACTACATATCTCCAGCGACGTAACAGACGTAACCGTCAATGTGGCGTCAATAACAACATGGTAAGTTTCCGGTGTAGCTAGCGGTTCAAATAAAACTCTTAACATGATTAAACGAACTGTAGCGCCACAATGAATATACCTGCCGTAATTTGATGCTCATATTTTATTATACTGTAGGTTTATCAAAACACTATTATTAGTTCAGTTATTTATTTTTTCCTTCGCCAGTTGACGGTTGAAGTAGTTTCTTCTTCGTCCAGTTGACGGCGGAAATTCAACGGGGAGCATTTCAACCGACCTAAAAAAGGAGCGTAGAAGAAGAAGTAGCAGCAGCAGCAGAAGGAGGAGAAGAAGAAACATCCTGTGGCCTTTTCTTGACTGCAGTAGTTTGTTTTGTGTTTTGCTCTCATATAAGTTATCGATGACTCTCTCTAAACTACAGAAGTAATCGACAAAGAAGAGCAGCTTCTGTGAAACATTTAGTAAAGATGAAGTGAGTATTTCATTGAGAATAAAAGCCGTCCTTCCAGACAACATGGGCTGTCACATTAAACCTGATAACACCAAGTTTAACGTTACCAAACTGACACAAGTGAGCTAAGCTAATGTTAAATATGACTCTAACAGCCGAACTTTATCCTCGTTTCTTTCTGTGAGTTTATTTGATATTGTTCTTTTGACTTAATGAGCCTGCGTGTACATTAGCTTAGCTTCAGTTACATGTTTTGATTCTTCAAAAGTTCAGTTTGTAGCCTGTGTTTATGCTATGTGATGCTAACACACTATTCCTGCTTCTCCCCAGGCTCAACATTGAGGGTTTGCTGGTGTATTTCCCTTATGACTACATCTATCCTGAGCAGTACTCCTACATGCTGGAGCTGAAGAGGACGCTGGATGCTAAGGTAGTTTTTTTTTCTACGGGATGCAGATACGAACAGTCAGAGATGAAGCTGGGTAGTTTAATTTTATCCTTGTAAGGAATAGAAACGTCATTTCAAAATGTTGTTATAAGATCATCAACTCTGTCATGTTTGTATGTATTAAAGTTACTGTCCTTGCGTTACACTGTCGTATTGTGTGACTCCTGCGATGAAATGTCTGTGTTAACCTGTTTGTGTTCAGGGTCATGGAGTCCTGGAGATGCCTTCAGGAACAGGGAAGACCATCTCACTGCTTTCTCTCATCGTTGCCTACCAGAAGGCGAGTTCAGCTTCCGTCAGATGTGCTGTGTTTTCATTCTTACCTGGAGTTAATGGTTTACTCTATGTGGACATCAGCTGCTGATGTTTGAACATGGTTCCTTCTTCCTCTTCTTATACAGGCTTATCCTCTGGAGGTGACCAAGCTGATATACTGCTCCAGAACAGTTCCCGAGATCGAGAAGGTGAATGAATGTCCAATTAAATGTGTTTAAAACCCAAGCAGCGACAGTTTAGTTTAACTTTCCTTGAAGTTAAAACGTGATCTCCGCATGTTAAGTCGTATTTAAATGCGCTTTATCTCCTGAGGTCGTGGAGGAGCTGCGGAAGCTGATGGAGTTTTACGTCAAAGAAACTGGAGAGAGCAACACCTTCCTGGCTCTGGCTCTTTCCTCCAGAAAGAACCTTTGCATCCACCCGGAGGTATGAACATTAACAGACCACCGCAAATTACAGTCTCACATAAAATATACAAACACCCAAAGCAGCTGCATAGTATTTTTGTTTTTTTAGATGCATGACCACGTTTATCTCTGTGTTTGTTTCTGAAATATGACCTAACTTCTTACAGGTGAGCTCTCTGCGCTTTGGTAAGGAGGTCGACGGGAAGTGCCACAGCCTGACAGCGTCGTACATTCGTGCACAACGTCACAGTAACCCCGGCCTGCCAGTCTGCCGCTTCTATGAGGTAAGGTCTCACCGATCTGAATTACTGGAAGGTTTCTGCAGAATTAAGATATATTCTCTGAACTGTTTGTTTGCATAAAGTGTGAGATTAGATGCTGCCTTGCAACTTATTTCTATGTCATGTGATAATTGGACAAGAGGTTGGAACTAATGAGCCGATGTCTCAGCCGTTGAAATAAAAACAGAAATGACCTGTGTTACCTCACTGGGGGGGATGCAGTTGTAACTGCAGACTAGAGCTGGTTTTCTGAATGGACTAATGTGATCTAGACTTACTGAGGTTCTACAACATGAGAACTGATGTGGAATTAAAAAGTTTACTTTTCTCAAACTGACTTTGATGCAGACAAACTTCATGTGATTCATCCTCCTCTGTTTGTAGGAGTTTGACGCAGTCGGCCGACAGGTGCCCCTCCCCGCTGGCATCTACAACCTCGATGACCTTAAAGACTTTGGCAGGAGGAAGGGCTGGTGTCCGTACTATCTGGCACGATATTCGGTGAGTTACTGATGTGAGAAATGCTTCTCTAGTGGAACTGCAGACATTTCTGCTGATTTATCAGTTCCATGTTTTGAGGAAAATAAAATGGGGTGTTTTATTTTAGTGGTTTATTTCTCTTATTACTTAGACGTTCTTGTAGAAAGACAGACTAATAATCTTCAGTTGTACTTCCTGCAGCTCATTGTCTCTCCTGTCCTCTTCAGATCCTTCACGCTAACATTGTGGTGTACAGCTATCACTACCTGCTGGACCCCAAGATCGCCGACCTGGTGTCCAAAGAGCTGGCCAAGAAATCTGTAGTGGTGTTCGACGAGGCTCATAACATCGGTGAGAAGCTGCACGTGTGGATTTAACAGTTTATTGTGTAGAAATCAGAATCAGCTTCACGCCGACGTCGTCTCTCGCTCCCCAGATAACGTTTGCATCGACTCCATGAGCGTGAACATCACCAGGCGAACGCTGGACCGCTGCCAGACCAACGTGGACACGCTGCATAACACCATCCACAAGTAAGAGCGACTGGATACACATCTAAACATGCGCACGCATCAAAATGCAGCCGATCGTAGACGAGAGCCGCTGTGTCTTCCCTGCTCTCTGATAGAATAAAGGAGACGGACGCCGCTAAGCTGAAGCAGGAGTACAGACGGTTGGTAGAGGGGCTGAAGGAAGCCAACGTTGCCAGGGAAACGGACGTCTACCTCTCAAATCCAGTGTTGCCTGATGAAATTCTTCAAGGTTCGACAAATCGCCAGAATTAAACGTTAAAAACAAACAAACTCTCTGCTCGGATTCTAGAAAAAGAATCACACCCTTAGAGAAAAGGAAAAAAAAAAAGATGTAAGAGAACATGTCAATACTGTAATAAACAGATGACGTGGCCAGACACAGAAAACCACAGAAGAAGAAACTTTAGCCTGTTTGCAGCTTTTAGCTTTTAGAGTTAATGCTTCATCAGAGGAAAAAAACAAATGTCAAAAAAGTCCGATTTCCTTTAGAAATATAAAACATTTGTTCGGTTTCTTCTTCCTCATTGAATTAATTAAGAAATTAATTGTTTTGTCTAATTTAACAGCCAATTTCCACACAGTAATTCAGTTTTAGTCTTTCAAAATGAGAAGAAATTCAGTAAAAAAATTAATTTATCCGACTTTATTTTCACACAGTGTCTTGTATTTATATAGAGATTTTCTACCTGTTTGTACTAAAACAACTTTACAGTCTGAAAACATTGAGCTGAGGCTCCAATAAACTGATCTCTCTCCGTTAGAGGCTGTCCCCGGTACGATCCGCACGGCCGAGCACTTTGTCGGTTTCTTGAGACGTTTCCTGGAGTATCTGAAGTCTCGTCTGAGGGTCCATCACGTCGTGCAGGAGAGCGCCCCCCAGTTCCTCAAAGACATCTTTGAAAAAGTCTGCATCGACCGCAAGCCTCTCAGGTCTGTTCTGGCTTCACGAAAGTTCATGAACTTTGATTTGGGTTTTCTTCCCTTTCTCATCTTTTCTTCCCTCCCTTCATCCCTTGTTTCTTTCTTCCTGTCCTCTTGGTGTCTCTGCAGGTTTTGTGCAGAGCGTTTGCAGTCGTTGCTGAGAACCCTGGAAATCGCCGACATCGCAGACTTCTCAGCTGTTACTCTCATCTCTAACTTTGCGACTCTCGTCAGCACCTACAGTCAAGGTACCGAGACACTCGTGTTTGTCAACGTGAACATGTGACTTTTTATCTTTTGGCAGATACTGCACATCTCCCTCCCTCCCTCTCTTTCTTTCTCTGTGAAGGTTTTACTATTATTATCGAGCCCTTTGAAGACAGAACTCCAACCATCACCAACCCTGTGCTGCACTTCAGGTGAGCTGGAACTCATGAATTATGGATTTTAAATTGGGAACCATGTTGTTTTTGGGTTCATCCTTTATAGTTAATGATAAAGATATGGAAAACATTCCTGGTGTTTCTGAACCGTTGCCAATTAAATGTGATCATTAATTAGTCTGGTTGATATGAGACTCTGTGAGTGTCCTTTTAATTTGGGACTTTTGTTTCTATCTTTGTTCCCCTGTGTCTTTCTCTCAGCTGCATGGATCCGTCTATAGCCATCAAACCTGTTTTTCAGAGGTTTCAGTCGGTCATCATCACCTCAGGGGTACGTTACAGATCAGCCTGGTTCCTCTCTGCTAGTTTTAGTCATTTAAACCTGGAACTTTTTGTCGTAAACCTGCAAAAATGTCTATTACATCACAGCAGAGTGATTGGTAGCTTTTTGTGAATTAGTTTTTATTTATATACTCGTGATACAGTTTATTTTGGTTAAAAAGTATCAACGCTAACATCCTGAATATGTCCTCCTTTTATCCTGACGCTCACTGACTCGTCCTTTCATTTGTCTCACCTCAGACTCTATCTCCTCTCGACATTTATCCCCGAATCCTCGACTTTCGTCCCGTTACCATGGCGTCCTTCACCATGACGCTGGCTCGGACCTGCCTCTGCCCTCTGGTGTGTAGCTATCTCTAAGTCTGACCATGGTAACAGGAATTTGAGACATCCTGTCAAACAAACAAACATCCTTCATCTCTCTTTTTTTTTTTTTCTTCCTCAGATTGTTGGCAGGGGAAACGACCAGGTGGCTCTGAGCTCAAAGTTTGAGACCAGAGAAGACTTTGGTGAGTAAAAACGTCTCATCTTTTATTAAAGCGGCCACGTCCCAGCATGAGTACAATTAAAATGTTTCCGTTTCATCACACGACATCTCACTACACAACAAAAAAAACACGCGTGTGTTCTTCTTTCCCAGCTGTGATCCGTAACTATGGCAACCTGCTCCTGGAGATGTCGGCTGTTGTTCCCGACGGGATCGTGGCGTTTTTCACCAGCTACGTCTACATGGAGAACATCGTGTCTTCGTGGTACGAGCAGGTCAGTGTCAGGTAACATCGTTAAAGGAGTGTGTCAGTCAACAGTGTCAGTGGCAGTTTAGCAGTTGAATTATTCTTTATTTGGTGTTTTTTATTTATTTATTTATTTTTTTTATTTGCAGGGCATCCTGGAGAACATCCAAAGAAACAAGCTGATTTTCATCGAGACTCCAGACGCTGCAGAGACGAGCATGGCTCTGGAGAAATATCAAGAGGTCAGAGAGATTTCTGTTCTCTTTTTACTATAGAGGGTGTGTACGTGACGTCACAGACAGCGAAGTCTCCATGGTTACGGCCACCGAGCGGCAAAAAGTGACAGTTGATCATGGAGATTAGCAGCATTAGGTTAAATCAGAGGCTTTAATAGCGTCTAAACCGTAAAATTTATTTAAAAATACACAGAGAGACGTGTGTGATTGACTGAAACAACAGATTTGAAAAGCAGTCAGAGATAGATTTTATATTTTTACAGATAAAGAAAAGAGAAGTAACTGTATCACTGCATTAGAAGAAACAACTGGAATCCAGGCGTTGTGGTTCACATTTAGTGTCAGAGGCCTTGTGACGTCATGTGTGTGTCCTCTATTAAAGAAATCACATAAACATTTACTGTGACTGTTTTTCCTTGTGACCTTCTTTCTTTTTGCTCTTCAGGCTTGTGAGAACGGCAGAGGAGCCATCCTCCTGTCTGTGGCCAGAGGAAAAGTGTCTGAAGGAATAGATTTTGGTAAATTATTATTATTATTAAAACTTCCTGTTTAGTTTAATTTAATTTAAAGAGTTACGTATGGTTTTATATATTTCGTCTGCCTCTGTTTTCTGCTCAGTGCACCACTTTGGTCGAGCCGTCATCATGTTTGGAGTACCGTACGTTTACACGCAGAGCCGCATCCTGAAGGTCAGAACTAACACTGCATCCAAAACGTCTCTATTTATATATTATATACTTAGATCCTGCTGTTTTACTTAATTCACAGTCATTTTGGAATCAGACCACAGACATTTTATTAAACTTTACTTCATAAACTGGCAGCTGAGGTCTTGAAAAGTTTGTGGGTCACGTAAATATGCTTGGAAATTTAAATTAAGAGTAGAAATATTCTCTTTAATCTGTTTTTTTCTGTGAAGTTTGAGATCAGGAACAATATTTAACAAAAAAATAAGAGACAAGCAGGGATATTTTAATGTGCATCCTGTCTTTTCATGTGTTTTCTTTGCCTCAGTCTGACTTTTTTCTCCTGACACACATGATTCAGGCTCGGCTGGAGTACCTTCGGGATCAGTTTCAGATCAGAGAGAACGACTTCCTGACCTTTGATGCCATGAGGCACGCGGCTCAGTGCGTGGGCAGAGCCATCAGAGGCAAGACCGACTACGGACTCATGATATTTGCTGACAAGGTCTGTGATGTTTGAATATTTAAAGTCCACAGATCTGATTAAGAGCCTGCACAGTGTGACGTGATAGAAGCTGTTATAACTCCCCTGCTCCCCCCTCCCTCCAACAGCGTTACGCCAGAGCAGATAAACGTGGAAAACTTCCTCGCTGGATTCAAGAGCACATCAGTGACGGCAGTTTGAATCTCACCGTGGATGAAGCCGTCCAGCTCTCCAAGCACTTCCTGAGGCAGATGGCTCAGCCTTTCAGACAGGTACACGCCGCCATGTTTTCTTTTTCCTGTTAACCAGGTAGGTAGCTAGTCTAGGACATTCTGAAATAACAAGGTTGTCTTCAAAACAAATAAACTTTGAATAATTATCAAGAGCTGATAAGGGATTTTAAATTCATGATTATTAATTCAGTAAAGAACGGTTGTAAATAGTAGCAAACAGCAGCTTTAACCAGACGCCGTTTTTACAGCACATTAAAAAAATATTATTTTTATAATAAAACCTGAACCTTTCCTCTCTCCAGGAGGACCAGCTGGGTCTGTCTTTGTTGACTCTGGAGCAGCTGGAGTCGGAGGAGATGCTGCAGAAAATCACTCAGATAGCTCATCAGACTTGAAGGTGACCTACGCTCCATGATGTCGTCGTCGCCGCAGCAGAAACGCCGTCATCAGCCGCTACAGAGAACTCACATTTAGGACGTCATCATCAAACGACGACACCCATAAGAAAGTGTCAAACGAGGGTTGGCTCATTTCTGTCAAAAACCTGCTCAGTATTTTAGAGTTTAAATATATTGTCAGGTCCAGGGTGTTTCACCTTCACGGATTTCAGCTCCACGTACTGTTCATTGTGTTACTCAGCTGTAAACTTCCATGAAAACCAATTAGAACCGTTTCAGATATTAAATCTGATCATTTTAGCCCAGAGTAGTAAAAGCAGATGTTGATGCAGTGTTTTGTATAGTTCAACCAACAACAACAAAAAAAAAACAATAATGAACCTGATAAGGACTGAATTTAAGTCTTAACACAAATGTTTACACTGTTTTCAGTAGTTCATCCTGAAAAATGTTACACATTATGTGCTGTGTTGTTGTTTTTTATACTTCTATCTAGTGTCTGTCATACAGACAAATCTGCTGTTCTGTTTCCTTTGCTACTGTACATACATTTTATACTAAACATGAATATTTGTCTTCCAACCAGGGAGTTGTAATATAAATGTTTGTATTAAACAGCTGACTCTGGTTTTTTCTTTTTCTCAGCTAGTTTAGGAACTTATTTCTCTGCAGCCTTCACAAAAACCTTTACAAATGTTTCAGTGTCTTCTCAAAATTTATTTCAGCTCAAGTTTGCAAATATAAAACACAAACATTCATCTTTATCAGAATAAACAGCATCAGAATAACTTCTACTTCACCCCTCTGACCCCGTCCTTTATATGTAACATTCTCACATGTGCTTCATTAAGCTGGTAACAGACTGTAGCTTCTACAGAGACTAACATGGTGCGACTTCAGCCCTTAAAAACAAACAGTGACATCTTCTACCACAGCAAATGTACAGTAAGTCCACGATGGACAAACGGAATAAAACGGAATGAAATGAGTCCTAAGAGGAGTTTTGTTGGATAAAACGAGGATCCGGTGTTAATTCTTAAAAATAGTAATTTTTAAGAATCCAATATTTCCAAGCAGTGCTCTCATTTGCATCTGTTTTTTTAAATTATTATTTTCAACATTCACAAGTATTAAAATATGTCTATTATTATTTAATACCCAAAGTTAAAATGGATGTTGAGTTTGAGGCTGTTTAGCAACTAGAAGCAATTTGCACAACGGAACCTAAGTGTCCTTAAAAGTTAGTTACAACTGTTTAGAATATGTTTTTTTGTGGATTTTAGGCATTTCAGTGAATAAGCACAGATGTAAATGAAATCTGAATGTGGGCTACATCAGTTGTCACTTGTTAGTGCTACGTTAAGCTACTCCCAAAATAAAGGGGTGTAGAAAGTCTCCAGAACAAACTAGCAGCTTGTCCAATGCTTTTGTGTTAGCAGAGACATCAGTTTTATTTCTTGTCATTTATTTATAAAAGCCAGATCAAATTTATCTCTTTGCATAACGTCATATTAGCTCTGATGTTTGTAGTTTATTCTGCACCGTCTTCCACGCTTGCTGCGTTTCCGTTACCCCCAGAAATGAGCAAAACCTAAATATCGCAATAAAAAAAACTGGTATTGGAGACACCTACATTTCGAAAACCCTCTCAAATATCACTAAAACATTTTACGCTCTCACGAGGTGGTTTTTCAGACGTATCGATATAAAAGTTTTTCGCAAAACTGCAATGAAAACACTACTTCCGTGTTTTCCTGTCACCGGATATGACGCAGGTCGTCATGTGACCAGTCCATTTAAAGACCACTTCCTCAAAGCGAAGTCTCGCGTGACGAGACCATAAGAGTCTACACGAGTTACAGCTCATTCACAAAACACCTTTCAATGGAAACACGTACACAGCAACTGTACGTGTAAATTTAAGATTTATTTAAATCTTAATATCGCTTTTATTTAGCGGAAAACTGTAACGGAAACGCAGCTAATGACTTTGATACTTTCTACTAGAAAATAAAAGTAGAAGAAAGGCGAGTAGTCATCAGACCAAGCTGGCTACATTTACATGGACACTGGTTTTCTACTAATAATCAGAGCAAAAACTCTTCAATTAACCATATCAGCCAAAACAGAATTTTATTTCAGATTGAAATAAGTGATGTAAACATTTTAAATGATCTGTTCAATGAGAAAATATGAGCTCCCATGAACCGTAATTAAACTGATGAGATCATTTTATTCAGCGTCCAAGTAAACGCAGCCACTAACACTCAGGCACACAACACGACTACAAGTATCCAGAAAGCTTGAACGTAGTTTCTGATGAGATGGTCGACAACTCAAGGATGAATGGGTGAATACTAAAATGTGTTAGTGAGATGGATGATTTACCACCGTAAAGGAAAGTTGATTGACATTAAGAAACTACAAACGCATATAATGTGCAAAATTATCCAGTTTATAACAGGTTGGATATGTGCCTTTTGTAGAGCTGGTGTCCATTTAACCATTTTAAATGGTTCAAATCATCATGATGAATTTCTTAGCTTTAGTTTTTTTTTAGTTGCTCCTTATTTTAATCATGTGGAATGTCAAAACTGTACCGTGGTCCAACACAGCGGAAGTAAACAAATCTTTGTCTTCATGTTGTTTTTTTACAACATAATTAGAACGACCGTCACATTTTAAAAAAAAGGCAAAACGCATCTATCACATTTATAAATAACCTCATCAACGGTATAAACTCAGCTTAAACTTTCCCTTGAAAACCAGATGTAAAGATAATAAGCTCACGAACGCCTCATGTTTTGATCATTGTGCAAACGACTTTACATCCCTGTGCTTCAAAAACGAGTTTATACGGTTCAAAAAATGGAAAGTCATTTCATTTTAGAAAATTAAAAACATTAACGTTAATTGAAATTAATTAACTGAAATTAAGCGCAGATTACTTTCTTTGACCTGCAAATGAGACTGTCTGGTTTAAATGGAATAGTTTAAATCCGTCTACGTTGTAATTTGAAAGCACAATTTTTAATCTAATAACAGGAATGAGGGAAAATTAAATTTCAGGTGATGAGGATGGAAATGTTTTAGTGCAACGTAGACACATCAAGGTAGATTCAGTATGGGACCCGCACCCCTTTGAGACATTTATCATCATTATTGTATCAAATATATTTCTTTCTCATGAATATAGAAAACATGTTTAAAGTAATAAGTCTTAATTTGTGACACTTCTGAGAGGATTCAAAGCGGCGAATCCTCTCTGACATCTGATACGATCCACGCGAAGCAGCGTGTTTAGTCTGTGTGTGTGTGTCCATTTGTCTTTGAGGTGTTGTATTTAGAGGGTGTGTGTTTGTGTGTTTGTGCGTTAGCTCGTCCCACCCAGTGAGCCTCGCCTCGTCAGACTCTGTGTGCTGGAGCTCAGGCCTCGGGCGTCCGCCAACCGGCTCGACTGAGGAAAAAAAAAAAACAAACACACACAGGTTTGATGTTGGTGTGTTCAGTGAACTTGATGTACAGCTATGAGATCTCGTCTCCTGCTCACCTGGGCCCCGTCCTGACTCTCTCTGGCTCCGACGTTCAGCACATTCAGAGAGTTTGCCCTTTTCATCCTGAAAACGAGACGTCAGAAAGAACTCGTAAAGGCCCGAGAGACGAGGTAATTTGAAACCATGATGGTTAAATTAAAGCTCCTTAAATGAGGAGGGTCTGGTTTCACTTACCCAGCATTCCTCGGGGTCGTTTCCTCCATCCCGACTCCTTTCAGCTTGCGGACTAGTTTCTCGCTGCTCCTGCGTATCGACTCTCTGAGTTTGGTGAAGGAGCCGCTGCGTTTCAGGTTCCCGAGTCCGTCCTGTCTGCAGCCGCCGCCATCGTCCCCCGTCCCGGACCAGGTGGGACGGCCGTCACCTGGAGGACAGACGGACAGAATGACACAAGATTTATAATAATAATACATATTATTAGGAAGCACCTTTAAGGTCACCCAAAGACAGAAGAACAGATGAATAGAACAATGGATAAAGGGGCAAAAGTCGGTATTTAGAATAACGTCACACCTGAGTGGTTCCAGTTACAGAAGCTGGAAAACAACATGGCCGCCTACATGAAAGCTCTTCTCATGTCTCAGTATAACTTGTTGTGTTTAATATTTACATTTTTTGAGTGCAAAGATATTAACTAATATTATTACTACAAGGTTAAACTAAATTTAAGTTACACTTGTTGTAAACGGAACAGAAAACCTGAATAAACTCTTAAGATTTTTACTAGAATTATTTACAGTGATGAAATCTACACGAGGCAGAAATATATAAAAATACTCAAACATTTTAATTGTTTAATTTAAATGTAGAAAAAATACACTATTAATCACAGTTTGCCACGATGGTGTTTCATACTGTTTTGGTTTCACCAGGCTATTGTTTTTAGCCATTGTTAGCATCGCTGGGCTTGTAGTTCCCATATAACACATAAAAAAAAAACTTAAATTAGACTGTAACAGCATTTCAACACATGTATGTGGAAAAATCCTGTCTGTACGACTGATTTAATGCAACAAAAACTACTTAGAAGTGCTAATAAACGGAATATTACAAGAGCTTTTAATCACTGTTTACACACGGGGCGGCCATCTTGGAAACTCAACTCAGGGGTAGTGATGATTCTACGACTTTATGAAGAGAAAATCTGACTTCGCGTTAAAAACTGCTGCTCGTAATCTGGAAATTCCGACTTCTGATTTAAAAATGAAACGCACCATTAATTACCACCTTTAGGTTGATGAGTTTGAAGAATATTAAACAATAAAAAAACTTTTTATCTGCCACTACTTAAAGATTTGTAACTTTAAGAGTTATAGTCTTACGTTAAGCCAAAAATAAGTTTATTTATTTATAGCTTAACATAGAACTATATAAGTTTTGGATCCTTCAGGTTAAAGCTATGAGGGTGAAAGTTGAGTCAGCAACAGTTTTTCAGTCTTATCTTATCTGAATTTGTTTCCTAAAGAACTGGTTGGAGGAGTTTCCAGTTGTGTGCAGATTTGTTGGAACACGCCCCATAATGAAATCCAAATGGCGTGTTACTAGACTCTGATTCTGACTTGATGACAAGTCTAAGGTATTTATTATAAAACCTCCACACTGTTATTATTACTATTATTAAGGCTTGTCCAAAATGTTAAGCTGAATACAAACCAGGAACTGTATCTGTAATATTAACAATATTTGAGTTTTTTTACAGACACTTTACAGACATAACGGACTGTTTCTTATTTCCTCATGCAACATATGTGTATATATATATGTACACACATAATACCTCCCTACCTTCCACAGATCCAAACTCTTTTTCATGTGCTCTGGTCAGGATCTCTTTGTAAAGGGCTTCAGCTTGTCTGTATTTCCCCTGCTTAAGGTAACACGACGCCTGTGGACAAGAAGAAGTTTTATCATCTCTGCAGATTTAAAAAAAAAAAAAAAAACTCTGATGATGTGAGGCTTCAAACTGATTTAAATACGATGAACGTTTCCTCTCACCAGGTTGTTCTTGGTCTTGGCCACGTTGGCGTCGTCTGGTCCCAATTTGCTCTGGTAGATGTGCAGAGCGCGTTCATAATACTCCTCCACCTCCTGGTACTTCCCCTGGTTCTGACACAGCAGAGCCAGGTTGTTCAGCTGCTTGGCCACGTCTGGATGATCTGTACCCAGAACCTGAGGGGGGAGTTCATAGGATGCTGTTACCTCGGGAACGAGGACGGAGGCTGATGTTGGACAAGCCACAGAAAGTCTGGATGGTCCCTCAGCTTTGTCCATGCATTACAATTAGATGGTTTATGGTAATTTAGCATTAAGAAATAAATCTAAGACTAAAGATTAAAACTGATTCATTTGTCAAACACATGTCGTAATGTTTTCTCACCTTTTCTCTGATCTCCAGAGCTCTTTTACAAAGCGGCTCTGCTTCCTTGTATTTTCCTCGTTTCCCATAAAGCACCGCCAGGTTGTTGAGCGTCGCCGCCACCTGCACACACACAAACACAAATGATTACAAACCAAACTTTATCTCAATAACAGGACGTGTCGTGAAACATGAGCAGCTCTGACCTCAACAACTTTTAAATCCCTTTAAAAACTCATCTTTTTAAGTTCATTTTAGCCGATTTAAAGTTTTATTCAATGTCTTCTTCTGCTTTTATCTTGTGTCTAAAGAGTCTTTGAGTTCTTGAAAAGCACAGCATAAATCATTAACTATAATTACTAGTTTAATTAATTGATTAAAACAATTAAATATAAACACAAATGTTCCCAAATCTGAATGAAAGGGAGAAGAAAGAAGAATAATCTGATAAAATCTGCCTCTTTACCCCGAGAATCAGTTTAAAAAGAACTTAAATTAGAAAACAACACAATAAGGAGCAAAATAATGATAATAATAAAATAAAATGAAATAAAATAGGTATCAGCCAACACTGACTGTCACGTTTTCATTTTAGTTCCCGAGATACAAATCCATCATACAAACAAAACAAATGAAATGTTTGTAGACCTTTCATGACTACACAATGTGTAGGACAATTAAACTGACATGTTTCCTTATATTTCCTTAACGTACTGGCTTTAATGTTCTTTTAAATGTAAATTCTGATTTGGATTCTTTGGTTCTTTGTTCATATTGTTCCATAAACTGATTCCTTTCACAGAAACACAACCGTTCAACAAATGTTACAACAATTAAACAATTAAAAATTAAAATATCAGCTACGATTCATCTTAATTCACACACTGGTAAAAAGTGTTGAATGAAACTGAATGAAAGTCTTATTACACGTTCTGTGGATGTGTGTGTGGATTTATCGGAGGAGGGTAACTTACGGCCGGATGGTCCATTCCTAGAGTTTTCTCTCTGATCGCCAGCGCATCGTTCAGCAGGTTGGCTGCTTCTTTGTATTTGTTCTGGTCTCTGCAGGCGAAAATATTCTCACTTTAACTGAAGAATTTAAATGTTAAACCAGCTTTTAATTGATGCAGCATATTAATTTTAAGCCTTCGTTGCCATGGTGACTCGTATCACCTGTACACCAGCGCCAGTATATTCAGCATGGTGGCTACGTCTGGGTGGGTGTGGCCTGAGGACTTCTCCAGGTCTTCCAACGCCTGGTGAGAAACAACCGTCAGACAGAGTGGATCACATGTTTATTCTGATGTTATTCAGCTGTTAAAAGATTTGGATTCAGGTGCATTTTGTTCCCAGCTCACACCTGTTTGCACAGAGGCACAGCGACCTCGTACCGGCCCTGGGACGCGTACTGGATGACCAGGTTGTGGAGCGTCCGGAGGCGGGCGGGAATCTCGTAGCCGCCCTGCTGAGCTGCTGCCGCCGCGCTGCTGTGGTGAGGCTGGGACACTGAGCAATGAGAAACAAACAGAAAGCTGTTAAATCAGCTGTTCTTCTACCTAAACTACGAAAGAGTTAACAAATCAGCAACAAATATATAAACAAGACAAACGTTTTTTAAGGTTTTGATTCACCAGGAAACTGCTCCAGTTGATTACACACATAAATACAAGGTTTTTTTGTATTGCAAGTTTTCTGTGAATTTTTATTTAAATATGCAAACAGGGAGTTATCTACTTAAATATGCACTAATTTGCATACATTTTCGGAACAGAAACCTGAATAATAGATACAGTGATGCTCAAAATTCTTTTTTTCATTTTGTTAACATTGTGGATATCGCTTTTTATCACTCTATATATGACAAAATACTGTCAACAATACAAAAAAATGTTTGTTTTTTTTGTGAAATGTCCTATAAATCAGGCTCTCAATGATATATGAAAATCCCCTCTGTAAATACCTGCAGAATGTAGTTAGGAATAAATCTGGAAGGTTTGGTTTGTGTAAGTGATACTGAAGTGGAGATTTATTGCTCAGATTAGCAGAAAAACTCATTTTCAGATAAAAGTTTCAGTAAGTTCATTAAAGTGAGAAACATGAATGATGATCCGTTGCTGATCGTCTCCACCTTCGTCTCCTTTTACCAAAGATAATTTACGGACGAATGAACTTATAGGAGTCTGACTTCCCCTCTCATCTCCTTCATCTGTCTTTTCTTTCACTTTTCTTGCTAATTTGAGCTGTAAGTTTCTTCTTAGAGAAGTTTTCATGGCATTTTTAAATGTCCTTCGCACATAAACAACAAACCAGCAGAATATCTCTGGTCACGTGACGCTTCCTACACCTAAATGTGCATTTTGACCTCTTTTTCTTTTAATTAGTTTGATAGAAGAGAATATAATAAAATAAAGATTAACTGCATCCGTCACTGTGCTCGCCTCAAACACATTTCCTCTCTCTGTTACGAGTGTGTGTGATGCAGATGCTCAAAATGCAACATCAGAGTTTGAAATCTGTTTGTTATGCGTCAAAATCATAAGCAGCAGCAGCAGCAGCACAGACACACAGAGGTTATTTATACAGCATGTAGCCTTCACACAGATCAGCATTTACCCACATTCAGTGTTATATTCTCTGAGACCCATTTCACTGTGTCTTACTCTGTGACTGTTCCTCGTCCTCGGCAGGAAACAGGTCGTCCAGAGACTCTTTGTTGGAGGACGTGTCTTTGTCGTCCTGGAGGAAAAGAGAAACACTGAAGTCAACTCAGAATACTAGTGAAGCTGAAGCTGTGGATAAATAATCAGTGCAATTACAATATTTTCCTGTACAATATTAACAATTAATCAAAGTTTTGCTGCAATTAAACTTGTTACTGGATGGTTAAGTCTCAGGCTTCTCATCAGCTTCATTCCTGCTGTTTTTAACCAGCAAGAACCAAAGTTAACTGTGAATAAAGTGCAGATAAAAAGCCTCATGAGTCCCAGAGGAGATGATTAGAGACCAAAGAAGAGGTAACAGGAAAGTGGCTCCACGTCAACACATGTCAGTTCTGCTGTGTCAGAGCTGCACATCTGACGTCCTTCTGCACAAAATATAATTAAACAGCTTCACTAGATCTCTTTAAACATCAGCTTTGGTCTCTACAAACCTTCTCCTGAGGTTAAAGTCTGACCACATTTCAGAAAACAGGTTTCTTTCTTTAGAGCGGGCTGTGGAGACGCCACGAGCTGCAGCTTTTGTAAAAACATGTCATATGAACAATTGGGTAGATACGACGTCTATGAGGCAAAGTGGGGCAAATACTTAAATTACCTAAAGGGCTCCTGAGAAGGGTTTTTACTGGACAGATGCAAGTCTTTAGTTAGTGAGGAAACTGACATGTATGTGATACTTCTTTATATTTTTTTTAGTTCATTTTATTATTTGTTAACATAATGTCTCTTTTTGAACACAACAGTCTGATAAAAGTGTTTTTTCTCTGATGCTTTGTTTCTCCAGAATCCTGCTGCCTGCTTCAGAACAGCAAACGTACATGTTGATTTGTTTCTGGTCGTATTTTGCTCACCAGAGGCGGCGCATCCTGATCGTATTTGCGTAAGGACGACATGAACTGGAGGTGTCTGTTCTGCTCCTCCAGCGTCACCACCTCCTGCTCCTTGTTCTGCAGCTTCTGCTGAGCTCCGGCCAGTTCGTCTCTCAGCCACTGGTTCTCCTGGCAGAGACGACGCACCTGAGGAGGAGGAGAGGAGGTTAAAAACAAGGAGGAAAAGATGGTGGGAGAAGGAAAGAAGAAAAGGAACAGGACAAGAGGAGGAACGAGCATTAAGAGGAGGAAAAAGATAAGGAAGCAGCGATGGGATATTTCGAGGAGAAGATGAGGAAGAATTTGAACTCTGGCTCTGACCACCAGAAAAATAAAGTATACATGAACACAGCGTCGTCTTTGCGAGTTTCTGTGAAACTCACTTGAGCTCGCAGCTTTTGTTTCTCAGCCTCCAGTGAACCGAGGTGAGCCGACAACGCCATCATCACCTGGAGGAAAGGAAACATCTAAGTCAGGACTTCAACGGAAAATGAAATCAATTCATAAATCGACTTTTAGACACAAATACATTAGACATTTCTCTTTATCTGGGATTAGCAAGACCTAAAATCTATAAAAACTAAGCATCTTCAGTCGAGTACTTGCTAATTAGCAAAGTTATAGCTATTGATAAAATTAAACTAGAAATGTTAATAATCATAAATAAACAAGTTTCAACTGTAAGATTTGATGAGGTTTTATACTTTGTCCACTTTTGTTGCGTGATCATCTGCAGAATGAATGTTTTAAACCAATATTTCCACCTAAAGTGAATCATGTGTAATTTTTTATTTTGTTCTCCTTTAGTTAAATCCGTGTCGTACCTGCGCCTCGCTCAGCCCCAGCTCTATGCTCTCCAGCGATTGCTGGATGATGCCGCTCTTCTCCTGCTCCACGCTGCCGTTCTCGGAGGCGGCCCGGCTCTCCACCGCCTCCTGCAGGCTCTCCAGCAGGCTGCGGTTCTCTCCCCTCAGCGCCTCCAGCCCGGCGATCACCTGCTGCGTGCTGCACAGAATCTCCTCCGCCGACAACATGGCTCCTGCTCCGAGGTTCCTGCTCTCACAGCAACGGACCTGGGAACGATGGAATCATGTGAAACGTTAGAATATGGAGAGTAAAAGAGGAGAAAAAACATGTTTAATAAACACAAACTCAGGAGAGTTTTCAGTTTCCTCTTTCCACAACGTGCAGAAGTTTCCTCTCCAAGCTATTAGCTGAGATAAATATTTATCTACTTCTACCTGAATCCAAAGCTGTCTTGTTTTAACACCCCAAACTGACACCGAGTGGCTTCAAAGAGGCACTAAACCACCATAAGGATACAAAGACAACCTGAAGGAGATGCAAAGTGGCCGTGAAGGAAGACAAGCGTGACACAAAGCTGCAGCAGAGATTAAGTAACACGTCAAAGCAAAACAGAATGAGCACAAAGAGACAGAAATGACCTAAAAGTGACACGGAACAACTACAAAGAGACACAAAAGAAAACCCACAAAGGGACACACAATGTGCACAGTGCACAATGCTAAACCAATGCAAAGAGCCATAAAGCAGGTAAACTTACTTCAAACAGCCACAAAGTGACATAAAATTACTACTAAAAGACATTATGCGAAAAATTACCAAAATACAACCACGCAGTGATGCCAAACTGCTGCAACCTCCAAACACACACGATAATTTAAAGAAAAAGGCACAAAGCAACCAGAACAGGATGCAAAATGTGCACAAAGATTCCCTGCAATGTTAAATGACTCAAAAACAACCACAAAAGGAACAATAATTACTTCAAAGCAACACAGACTGACAAAAGAAACACACTGGCGGATGCAAAATGATCACAACGAGACATTTAAGACAGAAACAGTTGCAAAATAACCAGGAAGAGTCGCAACACAACTACAAACAACATGGCCGTGTGATGGGGGGTCTTTCACACGTCTGTGCAAATTTAATCCGTCCATGTGTCCAAACTGTAGCACAGGGTGTGTGTGTGTGTGTGTGTGTGTGTGTGTGTGTGTGTGTGTGTGTGTGTGTGTGTGTCCATCTGTCAGTGCAGCCACAGGAAACGGTCATATAACCCGGGATAAGTAAAAAATAAAGCTGGACTTTTGCGCCATTTAGTGTTTTTATAAAAGCATCTGATCATAATAACAGATAATAAACATATACGCACACACGCGCACACACACGGTATCTATGCGCTTTGTTTACTGTGGGCGGCGCAACAGGCCTCAGCGTCAGTCTGTCAGGAATAATACATACACATATATGCACATGTTAATTTAAAGTAAACACAAACCTGTCGCCTCATATAATTACAACTGCGTCACATTAGGAGACGCTTCTATTTATTTCTGGAATTAATTAAATGTGTGTGCAAGTGGAAACATCACCGGCTACAAGACTGTCGCTACGAGACAAATAAATAAATAATCCTGCTCCAACGCGAAGACAGAAACATGCAGGTGAACACAAGAACCTGCATTTCGGATCGACACAAAGTTATTTATAGCCCACCTGCTAAGTCCGGGCTCCCGGTGCGTGGTTCCGTCCTTTGTATCCACTCTGAGCTCGGGTTGTTATTTGTGTTTGTGAAGTGGACGCTGTCAGTCGCAGCCGGACATCTTCGCTCTCAGTAACTGTGACTTTATTTGGTGCCGGACAGGTGGGACGGTGAAAAACTGGAGGCTGGATATCATCCACCTGCCTCCTCCTCAGCTGTCATCGCAACAGCGCAGCGGCAAGTTCGCGTCAGCGTGGCCGCCACTTCCGCTTCTCAGCTTCAAAGTAAAAGTCTTCTAAATACAAACATACCAGCGCTTCATTAAATAAAAGAAATAATTTAAGAAGTGATTGATTTCCGAACACACTATGTATTTTTTTATTTGAGAAAGCATTATATACGAGTTTCATGTAAAAAAAATTGTTCATAACGCTAATTCTGTACATATTTTGATTACACATTACACATGCACGCTTATTTTTAAAAACAAATTATTTATTTATTTGATTGTTTTTAATATTTTTTTTCCTTAAGCAGCTAAATCATGATTTGACTTATGCTGCAGGCATTCTTCCTTTTTCTTTATTTTCCTAAATATCTTTGTCTTGAACTCTTAGCCAAATCTCTGAGGTTTAATAACTTTCTATCTATCAGCAAACACAGAAAAGATGCTCGGATTTATATTACTCTGTCTTTTATTCAAGCACAGATGAGGGTTTGTATAGACCTAGTTTACACCGAAGTTTTTTTTTTACTTATTAATATTAACATGAAAAATGGATAGATTATTATTTTTTTTAATCATTCACACTAATCTAAAGGAATCTGTCCATCATATTCACTATAATGCAAAGGAAACATTGCAATAAGCCGGTACAGCACGATTAAGCATCAAAAATAACACATAATATTCGCAAATATAAAATATTAGTATTGTACAATAACCCCACAGCAATCCTCTCCAAATAGTTTTGAAACACTTTTATTCTGAAGGCAAATTCTCATAACTTCCTGTATTTGTCTCTTCATGTTTACTTCACTTGACGCGTCCGAGAAGCTTACCTGATCCCATATTTCCCATCATACACCGCGGCACCGGGGCTGGCCGGGATGGTTTGTCCGGGACAAGGCCACCTATCAGCCGAGAGAAGAACTGAGCGAGGAGGGCGGGTTATTATTATCAAGGATCGATCTATTCATCTGACATTTTTTTATTGAAATAATCCATTGTAATTATAATATTTTAATTTTGTATTGTTTTTCTAAGGAATATAATAATTACTGATGCAAATAAACAATAACACTGTTAATTAAAACTGAATAAAAGATATTGTGAGTATTTATTTTTATCCTGTGTCTCCGTGCAAACACAAACCTCAAGCTTCCTCCTGTGTTGTGTTGTTTCATGTTTTCTCACATGTTGCACCGTTGCTACCTCGTCACAGAGGCAGCGAGTCTCATTAATGTCCCATCATCTCAGCCAGGGAGGGAACAAGCTTTTAGGACACAAACAATCACCTTGAGCAACATTCAGACTTTTCTGCAGCAGCGTTTATTGTGAGTCAGCGGGGCGGAGGCTCAGCGGCTTAACATGAAACGGCCGCAAACAAGTTTTGCTTGTTGGTGTGTTTGCATGTGTGTGTGTGTTTAGAGAGAGGGGTGATGACTGACTGGAAGACAATCATCTAAAAAGGCTCCAGCCTGATCTACACATGAGAATAAAGACTAAAAGCAAAGTTTTACAGGTGAAGTAGAGCTGATGCAGGAGGATAATCTCTCTTTAAACGCACAAAAAAACAAAGAGACTGGGGAGTCACGAGTGTCATCACCATCTCAGTCACAGTTCAGGACAGGAAGGATCCCCAACAAAACCTGACGCAGTTCGTTTCTGGAGTAACCTTCATCATCACTACAGGACATTTACACAACCAAGGTTATCAGGAGAAGCCACGACATCAGCAAGGACAGCAACACACCGACAACAACACAACCTCTTTATCATCCGGCTGTTGAGGATATAAGAGTGTGAAACCAAGGACAATGAGACTCAGGGACAGTTTCTACCCACACTGCCTCACCGATATGATTTATGCTTTTATTTGCTTTATTCTAGTACACCTTGTTTTGTGTTGTTTGTTTTTTAATCAGCTCAACTGATAAACAAATACTAGACACTTTATTAACACTCCCTCTTATAAATCAGCTTAATTGTGGCTTCTTTGTTGTGAATGCTTCAATTGTTTGTTGTGTTTTTCCTCAATTATTTCATTCTTATTATAATGGGAACTGAATAAAAACAAGTCTGAGCTCTAGACAGAACATTTAACACTACATTAACACGGCATTTAATATTAAACATCCAAACACGTGAAACAATCTGAATCAAATGCTTCACTCGTGCCCCTGAAATGTGAGTAGAAACGTGCTGATGACGGACGCCTGACTCAGATATTAATTAACACTGACGGTGGATGTAATTTAAAGTGTAAACTTACATTTGTCTGAGCCGACAGGAGGACGTGGGGCAGCTGAAAACACAACACAAAAACACAACACAAAAACACAGATCAGCCCTGATTATGTTCAGCTGGAGCACTGAAGTGTGGCTGAAAGGAGAAAAGGATTGTGGGTAAATTTTGAGATTTGTTGTACAACATCAGAAAAATGTAATGTAACATACTTTAATATTTAAAACAAGAGTTTTTATTCACTTGTTGAAAAAAACAACTTTTTAAATATTCTCTGTCTATTTTAATATTGATTCCTCTTATATTTTTGTGTGTTCTGACTTGCAGTACATCCTTTTTACATGAATTGCACCAAAAAAAAAGATAAATTCCTTGCACATGTGACAGTTTCACATTTCTTATAAAATGTGCAGTAAAAGAAAAGACGGTTGAACCCGTCCCTGCTGAAGGACCAGCACATATTTTGCATGAACCTCTGTGGGTCAAAGTCCATTGCTCCACCTTCGACCTCGCTGCAGAAAATAGAAACAGCTTTATTTGGTCATCTGTGGCAGTCACATGAATATTTATCATCCAGGTCACGGTGCATCCAAAAAAAAACAAAACAAACAAAAAAATAGTTGTGTAGGAGTTGGGGTTTATATGGAACATCTCACCTATATATTAATTTTAATACCTGTAGCATGCAGACACTGTGTTTATTTCATGTTGCCTGCATTGTTTTCTCTATATTTAATGAGGAAAGAGGGGACAAACAGTGTTAATGTGAAAGGATAAATCCCTCTAAGTCAGTCAGGCCGTTTAAATCTTCTCCTAAACCCCACTGACCTTTATAATAACTGTTAGCTCGCTAATGTTAAATGTAAACGCACGCTTTCCCTTCTTATTTTCTTATTTTATATTCTGCAAAAACGTTCTGTTTGTAGTTCACACACACACACACACAGACTGGAGTCTAATGAGGAAGCTGGAGATCATGATTGAATGTATCTCACCGGTTCGTTTTGCTCTCACCTCTCGGTGGCAGCGCTGCAGCCTCCCTCTGAGGACACACCAGCATCTCTGCCCTAAAAATAACAACACCATTAATTATTCAACTACGACTCCTCTCATACGTAATACTCTCGTTATCGGGTCCCTGACACATGGAGAGTGGCATTTAACACAGGAAGACGGAGGCGGCTGTGTGTGTGTTTTTTTTTTGGAGGTGCACACAGGCTGCGTGGTAGAAACAAGTGCATGGACATATGTTTTTGCGTGTACACACACACACACACGTCCTAAAAATTATGCAACAAACACGCTGAATATGTCACAGCTGTCCTGGCCCCGACTAATGATGTAAAATTAGATCTAGATGCCTTAAAGAAAAGAAAAAATGGGAACAATGACACACACACACAGAGAGAGACTAGACTAAGAGTCTGCAGCGATGCTAACGCGCTAACAGTGCTAACATGTTCAGCAGGTTTTAGCTGGAACCCAAAGACCAGAACAAACTGTAATGAAACGGTTCAAGTGTTATGTGTGGCAACGCGTCAAGTAGCTGTTAAGATATTTCGAGCTGGACCAAGGTGGAAAACCCTGCAGACGTGCCACTGGTGAACATGAAACATGAAATTATATATCATGAATCATATTTGATCAATCGTATGATAAAGTGTGTCCTCCCTTCACAGCAAAGGATCAAATTTGCTTCCCGTTTGCCGCTCTGTACTCGTTCGATGTCCCAAAGTTTGCTCAAAGCGAAATGAATTTGATCAGCCGGCGTAAAGTGAAAGTGGATGAATGGATGGAGAGATGGGACCGAGGGACTGACTGACTGACGGCTGAGTCGATGCAATTCAATCAGGAGAAACTGGAACCAGAGAGGACCTGGTGAGGCGGCGCTAAAGATAGAAATCCACGGTTCCCCCTCTGAGCTCCCCCTCACCACGAGCTTATGTTTCATTTCCACCTCAGCTCCGTGATCTTCACAGGATTCACACTAAAAAAAAAAAAAAAATGTCATGCACGAGAAATCATATAAGTCAAATGAAATGAACATTCAGTCAAAACCAGGACAAGATCCCTGATATCCTACATTACCCATCATGCAACTGTCAGTTTAGTCACCATGAGACGTCAATAATGAAGCCTGGAGACTTAACAGACTCTCAACATCCGCCTTGATAAGCAGTGATGATGAGAGTGTGCACATAAACACAAACATCACCAACACAAACACTCTCTCCTCATTGGTCTAAACGTCGTTACTCCTCACTCGCCGCTTGCAGCAGTTTTCACCATGTGACACAGTTAAAATGCACATGTCGACAGAGTTACAAATTCCTGCGTCTATTTGTGGGCGCCTCGAACCTCTAACATCATTTTTTGTTGCTGTGGGACTTGTACGTCTGAAACGTTTAGTCCAGGTCAAATCTGTGAAACGCAAAATAGGCTCCAGTCTTCTTCTTCTTCTGCTTCTTCTTCTTCTGTTGCTTCTTCCTGAACTTTCTGATCTCTTTCATAACAGAGTTTATACATGAGATTCAGAGGTGATTTTGCGACTTCCAAACATTAATTCTCTCTTGCGTTCCTCCTCAGTGGAAGAACTGCAATAACGAATTCTGAAGACATAAGTTGCTATAAAATGAAAAGAGAGAAAGCTCATAAAGGTGTGTCAGCGGATGCCTTTGGTGGTGGGGACTCCCAGTTGTTCCTGGCAACGCCCGTGTGTGAATGTGTGAATGCATGTAGCTCTCAGCTGCTCCCTGAGGCCCCCGAGCCGTGAATAAGAATTTGCCATGAGACTGCACGCCAACCTAAACGAGGATTTAGAGGTGACTGTACGTCTGCGCACAGGTGTGACTCAGTGACTTCCACCTTTACTAATTAAAAACATTGCGTAAGAATTTAGAGGAAGGTTATTGTGAAGGTTTCCAAACTGTATACACTCCTTTTTATGTGGTATGATCTCATACGTGTGTCTGCTTCCTGTCTCTCGCACACACACTGCATCTAAAATAGCAGAAACGTACAATACACACAGATTAATAATAACCGTACACGGTGTCGATATAAGGCTGTTGCTATGGAGTTTTTCTCTGACTGTCCGTTTGCACGCACACATTAGCACCAACCTGCACCTCACGAGCCTCAGAGCTACTTCAGATATCTCCTAACAACATGTTATCATTAGAAAATGAATGTATTCCCTTCAGTATTGTGTCATTTAGCGTGCACTACGCTCCCCGAGTATCCCACATGATATTTTGTGCGTTCGGTTTCAGAAGAAAATCATTATAAAATGATTCACACTGTGTTCCTGGTTTTACATAACCGTCCTCAGCGCCTGTTTCCCAGGGCAGCAGTTCTGGGGCTGTTTGGCTCCGCGGTGGAGGACGTGGATGTGTGTGTGTGTGTGTGTGTGTGTGTGTGTGTGTGTGTGTGTGTGTGTGTGTGTGGGGAGGGGGATAGTGTGACAGTCTAAACTGGGATACTGGATCTGTGCCATAGTGGCATACGAGCTACAGATCTAACCGGTCTGAATGGGCAGAAGACACACACACAGCACATATCACACGTCAGTCAGCGTGACCTTTGAGTTTTATTGACAGCGGGTTTGTGTGCGAGGATGTAGCGGAGGGTGAAACAGAACTTATTTTATATATGGGATACAGTTTAAACACTTCTATGCTGATTATTCCTAGACACAAAAGCTTAAAGATATTTCCAAAATAAAAGCCATTTCATTATTTTCTCGTTAGAGATGTTAAAGGATCCATGACTAGATTTTATTGTTTACTCGCTAATTGCGAAGTTACATGTGTGCGGTTGCGTTTGACAGCGCGAACACAGCGACGTCCTGTTACTGGTTGTTATGGAGATTAATAGCAGCGTGTTCATTCACTTGAGCGTTTCGTTGTGGGGGAGCGACGCGCAACAACACGAAGAAAGACTAATTTGGAAAGTCATGCCTGTGGATGGTCAGGCCACAGCTGTGAAACTGGAGCCCGGGTGGGAGGGTGGGGGGGGTGAGGGTGGGGGGGGTTGATTTAGAGCAAAGGAGCTGAGACTCAGGGTGACTCTCCTGCACACATTGAACACTTTTCTATAAAATCTGTTTAACTGAGAGGATGGATACAAACGCAGACGCTTTTTTCTCTGCTGGTGTGAGTGTTAAAATGAAGATATCTCTATTATTACTGACTGTTAAACATGTCAGTTTGAGTGTTTAACACTTAAAAAACACTAAACAAACTATGCACATGGTTCAAAAGCACGAATTCAAGGTGCTGTACGACAGGAAACATTTTATTTTGTACATAAATTACGTTAAACGTGAGAATAAAGGTTTTAAATGCTGAGAACATGAGCTCAGACTCAGCTGTGATTGGACATTATACGACAGATCCAGGCTCAGTTTATATTTTATTGTTAAAATGGTAATAATGCTGGTAACAAATGATCTGTATAATATTTCATTCACATGAAAAAAGAACTATGATGCTGTCATGTATCTAAATTATCATGCAACACATTATTATGTGTTTATTTTTTTATATTTTTGCTAATGAATAAGGTGTTTTATCTATTTTGTTGAGATGATGCAGAGATTTAATTGGTGGGTTGAAGGTTGTAACTATTTGTGAAAAAATTTGGTAACTTGAGCACATTTTAAATTGCGTCCCTGTTCCTCTCAGTGAGGTTTATTGTCATGTGGTTTTCATTCAGCCAATCAGAGACTATCGAGGAAACGTTGTCAGGTCTAATCAGGGTCTAGTCTGGTCTACAAGGTCCACCTCTGCATGAACTCTGCACGAAGAAGAAGAAGAAGTGTCTGAATCAGCTCTGATGTGATCAGAACATTTGTTTGCCACTTAAGGGCAAGGAACCATATATGGTCACTTCACTGACCTTGATTTTTTTACATGAAAATTTAAAAAAAACGAAAAATGTCACAAAAGTAAACGTCTTCTTATGCCCAACAATAACACTTTACGTTATAGTATTTCAATGAGAGGGGAATATATTTCCCATATATCTCATATGTAATGAAATCTGTGTATGAAGAAACACCTGAGACCCCGGTTATGTGCTTTGGGGAAACCTCAACACTATGCAGGACTGCTGTGTGCGTCACACCATCTCTCAGCTCCACCCATCGCTTTTTACCGTGTCACATGATGTGGGTGATTTAAAAGCTGTCTGCGGGTGGATTACTGGGGTCTATCATGTTACTAGTGGCAGTTATTGACGTTGGCACTTGTGCAGAACGGTGCAGGACTCAGTGTTTGAAAAATCAGAGACACAAAAAAAAACGAAACCGAATTCATACGTTCCCTTAAATGTTTGTACAAACGTGTCACTCTGCATCTTTCACTCCACTCAGCAGAAGGGTCGACGAGAGGGTCACAACAGTGAAATCCAATCTGAAATCTCATTTATCATGATTATGTAATCCACGATCAGCACGTCCACGAAATGTGCATCGATTTAGAGGATGCTTATGAAACACGGTGGAGCGTTTCACGGCAGCATATGTGCATGCAACTATGCGCGAAATGTCTAAACCATCAGAACCACCTGCTCTCAAAACGGGACCAGGGAAAGGTTTTTGAGAGCTTTACTATTTAATTAGAATAAAGCTGCATGAATTTTAAAGTTCTTTGTGGAACATGTGTGTATGTGACTATAGTTTGCATGACTCTGGACGAGGTTGAAACATTGGCTGGTGTCTCCACGTGAATCTAATTTCACTACAATGCAACCAAAAGTTTTTCTTTGCACCTAATATCTGAATGTTGCGCGCTGCATTTCTACAAGGTTCTTTCCTGCAGGCTCCTGTCAAGCAGCTACAAACAGGCAGAAGGTGAAAGGTTGGACCCGGACGGCTGCAGCTGTTGCCTTGTCTCTCGTCTCGAGTGTTGTGTGATGTGTGTTCTTGCCTTTTAGAAACTCACCCGGGCACAGAAGACCCCCTGCAACCAATCGGATGAGGGGACCCCAAGCCCAGCGAGCCAATAGTGACATAGGTCCGGGTATAAAAGCTTAAGTCCATCACCTGAAAGAGCTGGGCAACCCCTACATTTGGTGGACAGGATCTGATCCCGGGATCTGTTACCTCTTTCTTTTCTCCTAAGCAGGTAATAAAAAAAAAGAAGCACAAACTTTATTTAAACTTTTTGATAAACCAATGAGGAATATTATGGTGATTTTTTTTTTCATTTATGTATGGACAAAAAAAAATTCCTTGATCAGACCTCATGAAAAGAAAACTGCCTTCAGAGGGCAAACAAAAAATCTGTCAGTTTCCTCTTAGCTGCTGAAATGTACTTTTGCATTTTTATCTCGGATACCTCTGAAGATTTGCACTTTTTTTTTTTTCTGACATGGAAACTACTCAGATCTGCTTTAATGTCTCTATCTGTGCACCCTGTGACCTGAAACCTGACTTTTCTTTGAAAGACTCTTTGCTGTGGGTTGAGTGGTGCAGAATCGCTCAGACACTTGTGACTCTCTGTCAGCTGTTGCTGACCCCAGCAGGACAGGGGTAGAGGTGTGTCTCCGAATAGTTTCGGAGCGCTTGATTTAGTCATGGAACTTGTGGAGCCATGTTTGAGGCATGCGAGCGTTGACCTTTCAGTGTACCAGGTGTCACCAGTCTCTTGCACTTCCACTACGTGACATAACCGACTTCTGACCTCTGTCTGAAAGAGAAAGAGACTCATAAATAGATGAGGAAATTTATTCCTGACCTCAATTCTGCAGCGGTGTTCAATTTATAATTTTTATTTAGGATTGCAAAGTCTCAAAATATGTTATTACTTGGCTAAAAATGTACAATTTACTGCTTTCTCTGATAGTTTCTTTGTGGGACGGTTGAGTGGAGCAGCAGGGTAGAAAACGATTTATCATAAAGTGCTGGAGACTCCCTGCAGAGGTGGGAGGGGAGCAGGTCAAGAGGTGGCGCAGCTACGCTATTAATAATCTTCGCTTTGAGGGGAAGACAGGTGGTGGGACAGTCACACGGATACAGCTGACAGAGAGAGGGAAGAGAGAATGACACAGTTAAAAGACAGAGGCAAAAGAAGGAGGAAGACATGATGAGAAAATGCCTCTTGTTTACCAGAAGATTCATAGACAAGGCTCTGGAAAACCTCGGAGAAATGCCAGACATGAAATGTGGTGCTCGCTGTTTGCTTTCTTACATCACCGCAACAGATGAACAAGCAAAATCTACAAAAACTATTCATGCATTTCTCTTTTTTTTCTGATTTAACACAAGGACAAAAGTAACTGCATGACCCTTTTCTTCCCTTTTCCTTACAAAGCAGTTACAGTAACAAATTAAAATGTCATCTCTGTCCTCTCTCAGACGGTGAAACAATCGCAACCATGACGAAGAACTGTCACAACGACTACAAAATGAAGTTCTCCGTGGACGACGAGTTCCCCGATCTGTCCAAGCACAACAACCACATGGCCAAGGTAAAACATCACCTCACACACTCACACCTAACACATCTCAAACATGCACACGAGAAGAGTGTGATCTCAACTTCACACACAAACACTTTAAAGACAGAGCGAACCACCTGACCGTGCGTGGCTCATCCTCTGTCCTAGGTGCTGACCAAGGAGATCTATGGAAAGCTGAGGAGCAAGTCCACCCCCAGTGGCTTCACCTTGGATGACGTCACCCAGACCGGTGTCGATAACCCAGGTAGGCAGAGATAAATACACACCGGTGAAGACATAAGAAAATGTTTGCGTGCACTAACATCCGCATCCTCCCTCAGGTCACCCCTTCATCATGACCGTGGGCTGCGTCGCTGGTGATGAGGAGTCCTACGAGGTCTTCAAGGACCTGCTGGACCCCGTCATCTCCGACCGTCACGGCGGATACAAGCCCACCGACAAGCACAAGACCGACCTGAACTTCGAGAACCTGAAGGTACAGAGCCGAGACATGCGTCATCGTAAAGCTTGTGTTTTATGGATAACGTTAAAGAAAGTTAGTTAAAGATGGTTCCAGTGATTTTGGCTAATTGGTGTCTTTCTGTCTTCAGGGTGGTGATGACCTGGACCCCAACTACGTGCTGTCCAGCCGTGTCCGTACCGGCCGCAGCATCAAGGGATTCACCCTGCCCCCCCACAACAGCCGTGGAGAGCGTAGAGCCATTGAGAAGCTGTCCATCGAGGGTGAATCTCAAACTCATAGCAACAACAACAATGCACATGTTTGTTTGTAGAATTTGTAGATTTTTATTTTAAGATACTGACCTCGTTCCTCTCCTTCATTGTTCACCTCTCAGCCCTGTCCAGCCTGGAGGGCGAGTTCAAGGGAAAGTACTACCCCCTGACCGGCATGACCGACGCCGAGCAGGAGCAGCTGATCGCTGACCACTTCCTGTTTGACAAGCCCGTGTCCCCCCTGCTGACCTGCGCCGGTATGGCCCGTGACTGGCCCGACGGCAGAGGCATCTGGTGAGAAGAAGAGCAGACAGAAGACATTAAAATTAAATAAAGTTCATTTGTTTTGAAGGCTCGACAACAAACACTTCGTGGGCTAAAAATTTACCATCTGTTCTTTGGAAGCGAGCCTTTTTCTATCACCATCTGTCTCTGAGCCATGATATGAAAATCCTGATTATTCCTGCTTTCAAACATCTGCTGGACTGTGTCATGATCGCCACGGCTGCAGCACACACTCAAGCCTTGTACAGAATCTGTAGTTTTTCCATTTGATGTTGCAAACTCTCCTCACATTTGTTTCAACATTTGTGACTGAGCTTAAATCTTCTCCCTGCAGGCACAACGACAACAAGACCTTCCTGGTCTGGGTGAACGAGGAGGATCACCTGCGTGTCATCTCCATGCAGAAGGGTGGCAACATGAAGGAGGTCTTCAGACGCTTCTGCGTTGGCCTGCAGAAGGTAATGCAAAAAAACTGTCAGATTAAAATTTCGGTTTGTGCACGAGGCTATTTTTTTTAACCGTTATACGTTATACTGTCTTCACTGGACAGATTGAGGAGATCTTCAAGAAGCACAACCACGGCTTCATGTGGAACGAGCATCTGGGCTACATCCTGACCTGCCCCTCCAACCTGGGAACCGGCCTGCGTGGCGGAGTCCACGTCAAGCTGCCCAAGCTGAGCACACACGCCAAGTTCGAGGAGATCCTGACCAGGCTGCGTCTGCAGAAGCGTGGCACAGGTACCGCAAAACGATTACCCGTCAAGTTATTGTTTATACGAAGCACATTTTAGTGTCGGTTAATGTTAGCTAGCATGTAAAAAGCACATTTCTGTGTCACCTGTGACCTGCTCCATCCTGGACTCATCCCTCTCTGCTTCCTTTTCCGTCCCAGGTGGTGTGGACACAGCCTCCGTCGGTGGCGTGTTCGACATCTCCAACGCCGACCGTCTGGGCTCCTCTGAGGTCTACCAGGTCCAGCTGGTGGTCGATGGCGTCAAGCTCATGGTTGAGATGGAGAAGAAGCTCGAGAAGGGAGAGTCCATCGATGGCATGATCCCCGCCCAGAAGTAAAGTGGACAGACAATCCATGACCGAATGACTGTCTGAGTTTATTTTTTTTATTTTATAAAAAAACGAAACAGGTAGCCTTGTTGTAAAGTTATTTTACTGGTTTCGGCCAACTGGCTACTTTCCTGCTTTCTTCTTCCGTCAAAAGACACTCCACTTTTCTTTCCGCTCCTTCCTTTTCTTGCTTACTTCTCGTAAGCTTTACTCTTCGTTTACTCTCATGCTTTTTCGCCTTGGGTTCTTCTTTGTAGTTTCCAGCGACTTTAATCATCTCTCTTCCCATCCTCTCTGTAACATCCTGGGATCAATCCACGCGTAGCCTGGTCACGGCTATGTGTGCGATGTTTTGGTTGTAAAATATAACTGGACTATTAAACGATGCCCCATGTAACAATCAAACCTCTCTGTTCATTTATTGTTCGTGTAATGGGACACACACACAGATATTTGATATCACATGATGGAGTGATATTGGATGATATTGGTTTTATTTGCAGATGACAGAAATGTTTTTTGAGAGAATCTGAACTAAACTAAACTCATGCTCTTTGTGTAAAAGGAAAACTCAAGTACAAATACAGGCAGACTGTGTTGACATTATTAGGTTTCATTTTTAGTACTGAGTTTAAGGCGAAACATAAATCACTCCACTTTCTTTATAGTTTAATATTATGTTACAGTTTTTAAGTTACTGTGCAGAGATGTGACTCAATACTCAATACAAACCATTTATTCATAAAAATCAAAAATATTGAAATTCAGAACCAGATCTGGTTCTTTTTTGTGAGTAAAGCTGGAGGAGGCTTGTATTGAAAGAGTAAATGAAATAAAATGTTTAGGGGTGATAATAGATGATAAAATCAGTTGGAAATTTCAAATTAAACGTGTACTAATCGAAACTGGATCATAAATCAGTCTGTATACGATATTATTCACTAGTTCTTCCATATCTCATTTACTTTGCTGGAGTCTGGTTCAATAGTTACATAAGTGCAGATCATTCACTAATCATTTTACAAAAGAAAGCTAAATAGGGATCACACAAACTCATTATTCTTAGAGTCAAAAATTCAAATATATCGTGGAAAAGTCAGACGGCACAAATTAAACTACAGAACGTATGAATATACAAATATAAAACAGTTTAAAAATACATATAAAAAGAAAGGATTTTTTACTAGGTACGTGTTTGACACTGGGTGATTATTATTATTTTTTTTATTTTTTTGTATTTTTTTTTGTAGGAGTGGGATAAAATAAGTCTATACTTAATCCCAGTGCTTTTTGGACATTCCTTAGAGAAAGGAATATTTAGTTCATGTTTACTTTATTCATTTACGGTTATTCGCGTTCATTGTGTCCATTGCTGTTTTATTATAATTTTTTATTTTTTTTTCCATGTTCGAAATAAGATAAACTAAAAGCAATAATGAACCTACTCCAGGACACATTCAAAAACTTTTTTTTTTCAAAGAGAGGAGGGATATGCACGCAAAACATTTAAAAACATGTTATATTTTCTATATGTGAAGTGAAGTTAAAGTGAACTGACTGACGGGACGAACTAGAGCAACGTCCGAGCATGAGCAAGTTTAAGCCGAGGTACAAACACATGGTTTTCAGCAGGTATAAGGAAGAAAGAGGAACCGAACACGTCTAAAAATAGTTCCTGAGCATGTGGAAAAACAAACAGAGGAGGTAAATGTTAAATGGAGAAGGGGTCGGATCAAATAAGGCTAAAAAAAAACGGTTCAAATGTTGTTTTCTTGTATTACATGTTTGAAATAAAGCTTTCATTCATATTCACGTGCAGGAACAAAACCAGTCGTAAAATATGAAAGAGGTTGAAAGTCTTTATTTTTGTGTCACACATTATTTCCTAGGAGACATGCAGGATTGCAGGTCGATCATTTCTGTAAATTTCAGCCCATAAGTTAAGTTTTATTGATAACAGCGACGGCTTCAAACACACTATACAACAGAACTGCAGCCTTAAAGCACGGCCCTAACTGTATCTAGAGAACGGGCCTCCTGGGGCGGGGCGGGGGGGCGGGGGGGGCGACCAGGGAGGGGTGGAGGGTGTGGAGGTGGAGGTCGGGGTCGGGGGCAAGGCCAAGGTTGTACAAAACAAAAAAAAAGACACTAGCCCTAAAATCACAGCTTCACATTTTCAAACAGTGGTGGACACCTGCTGCAGCAGAAATCTCCCATAGAACGATCACACGTTTGTGTTGTAGCGTTGAGACGTTTTTTCGAATCAAGTGTCTTGTTAGATGCTGCATACTTCAGAAGTTATAACTGCTTGGCTTTTATAGAGGAAACAATACAAGTAAACAACCGCTTGAATTTGGAGTTGTCAGTGTCAATGTAAAATAATAATAATAATAATAATAAAAAATAAAAATGGTAGCACTTGGAGGACTCTGTGTGCGTATATTAGCTGAATGTTGGTAACTTTGAACTGTGAAGAACATTTATTTAAAAAAAATAATAATCATTCGACGTCACGTTGGCTCAAAGAGGCAGAAGTCTGATTGGTTAACAGTCATAAACCTCTTAACAGCAATACTCAAATCTGATTGGTCAACAGTCTTTCAGCAGAGGGAAAGGTTTGTTTCTCACAGGAACAACAAAAACAAATACAACTCAAATAATAACAACTTTTTTATGAGACACCGTGAACTGTTCATGAGAAATTTTGGTTTACAGATAAAAAAAAAAAAAAAACTTCATTTGTACCACAGTTACCTTCTAACAGGACGTCACTAAAAACCGAATGGCACGTTTTTTTGTTTTTTTTTTGTTACGGGACACCTGAAGAGTCGTCACAGCTGGTTTCACTACGGGACGAGCTAGAAGCCAGCGGAGATAAGGTAGGTATATACGAGCAGTAGAGCGAGAAGAAGAAGAAAGGCATTCAGGCTGCAATTTATTCTCATCATGGAGCATGACGTGTGCGCTACAGAAAAAAAAACAAAAAACAAATAAAAAATAAAAATAAATTTAAAAAAAAAATCCAGTAAAGTAGAGTGAAATACTGGCTAAACAGCAAAAAAAAAGTGCTCAATTAATTTCAACAACATACTAGAAATATATATATATATAAAAAAAATAGAAAATAAAAGAGACGAGGAGCCCTATTAAGTCTTAATCACTGCTAATTCAAGTCTTGGCTTTGTGGCTGTATTGCACTAGAAAAGCAATGGTTTTTCTGACAGTCTGTGATATATCGTTATGTCAAAGTGCTACTAGAAGAGGAATAAAACATCCTCCAAATACTCTGAACCAACACAGACTGAAGTAATTATGAGGTGGAGGGGGATGAATGAACTTTTAAATGTCATCTTTACGTCAGACGCGTTTGGAAAATAAGCTTTTAGTTGAATGTAACATTGGCTTTAAGTTAAACTACTCTTGGCATATTTGCAGTAAACTAAACTTGCGGAGTAGAGGACGTGAAGTGGCACAGAAACTAAAAGGGGAAAAAAGGGAGAGGTTGTGATAAGACTTGTGATTTTAAGTAAGAAATCCTTTGGAACTTTTACAATTAAAATGTAATTTTAGTTTTGTTTTTTTAAGGAGCGACTCGTCTGTCGACGTTCAGCGCTCACACGACGAAATCCCAAATGAGCAGAAACACGTTTTTTATTTTGTTTTTGTTTTATTTTTAAATGGTTGGGCAGAAATTCTGCGACGCTTAATGTTCTCATTTGGTCCGTCACAAGTCTCTGCATTTCTGCATGTCTCCCCCTAGAGGCCGGAGGACAGACTGCGTCCTCGACGCTTAAACGACGCGACGTCTTCTACCAGATAATAACAACTCATGTCACATAATCTGCCCGTTTTCAAAGCATTAAAGAAAGAAAATAAACTTACTTAAAATACACCAAAAAAAAATAAAAATTAAAACATTTCTTTAAATAGCAGCTCTTTAAAAAGGAATGGTGACAAATATACAATAGGAATATGTCAACAACAACAACAACAACAGCAACGACGACAAACAACGACTCAATCTTCACCATTCTCAGCAACATCCTTATCATCATCAAAACATGAAATGGTGAAAAAACGAAAACAGTTTTGACTCCATGGGCTCATTTTACGGTGGAGATGAGGGGGGCGAGGGGGGGGGGGGGTGTGTTAAGCAAAGGGGTCGTAGGTCACTGACAGCTCCAAGGTCAAGGGTCATCGTGAGTCTGCCGACGGACGGCGGCGGCGTGTCCGCTGCTGTGCATCCGTCTGTGCATCCGGCTGTGATTGGTGGCATCAGAAGAAGAAGAAGAAGAAGAAGAAGAAGAAGAAGAAGAGGGTCTTTGGCGGAGGCGGGGCATCGCTAGCCACATCAGACGAGGCGGAGCCCAGGGATGAAAGAAAGAAAGAAAGAAAGCGATGGTTTCCGTCCCCCCTCCTCCCCTCTTCATCCCTCCTCATCCCTCAACCTGCGCTGTCCGTCATCGATCCGCCCCCCCGCCCCCCCCACCTCCGGTCGCCCTCAGAGCTCCAGCTCCTTGGACACTTTGGTGGCGATGTCTCTGAAGGCTAACGGTGCCCCCCACAGGCGCTTGAACCTGACGCCGCTGCTCTGGCCCAGCCCGCTGGGCAGCTGGCAGACCTCGGCCTCGAAGGCCACGCGGGCGCCGGCTGCCCCATGGGTGCAGGACAGCAGGAAAGGCCCGGCCAGGTGGACCTGGCAGCCGCAGCCCTGCGCCGCCTCGCGGAGCGCTAGCACCACCTCGGCCGGGTCGCGAGGACTCCGCACCCTCACATCCCAGCCGCATCGGGGGGTCCGGGGCTCGGCCGCTTTCTGATGCCCAGATAGATGGCGACTGGAAGGGGAGGGAGGGGAGGGAAGGGGAGGGGAGGAAGGGGCGATGCAAATGGAGGAAAGGTTTGATAAAAATGAGAGAAGGAGGAGGAGGAGGAGGAGGAGGTGAAGGTGGGAGATTAGATAAAGAAGTGGGAGTTAATGTTTGCATGAGGTGGATGTGAATGAATGTGTTGTTGTGTGAGTGATTCAGGGAAAGGAGACAAGAAAAACATAGTTAGTATCATATATTGTTGGATTCTTCCTACAGCTCAACACTTAAATGTGTATTTTCTATTTTTTTCATACAATGCAGAAGAATATTCAAATTAAACCCAATTCACGATCAATTTATTCTGGTCTTAAAATCATGTTTTTATGTCTAATAATATAAAAAAAAAAACACATAACACAACTGTTCTAATGGTTTCTTCTCTAGAACAACACACACAGGAAAATCAAGATGGAGGAGGAGACTAAGCTGTTTATAAGGACACTTCCTTTTCTTTTAAATCCACCGTCACAGTTCTACCTCTGCAGGAATCTTCTACAACAAAACAGTCTGTCAGCTACAGTTTACCTGCTGTTTTTAAGCTGGGACTGGGCTGGAGCAGCCGAGGCTGACAGGGAGTACACCAGACCTTTAAAGCGTAAATAATGAGCCTCAAATAATACTGAAGAATGACGTGAGGGCAGAAAGGTCTGTACAGCTGCTGTCACGCATCTACAATATGTAGCTTCATTTATTTGTTTTTCATTAGTCTCATTCATCTCCCCACGTATTGTTTATTTATATATTTTCTAAACGGAAACTATATTACTGATTTACTGTTGCTTCATAATAAGAAATATTTTAAACAACAACTACTATGACGTATGTTTTAAAGATGTGGGACAGAGACGTGACACGTCTTGTAAAAAAATGTTTGAGAATCTTAATAATCAGTATAATTTAGTATCTGTGCTGGATTTGTACGGACTACATGCAACAAACATCTGAGCTGATGAGAGAAAAAAAAAGAAAATGCACAGCTGGAGTCATAAATGGTTCCTGGAACAGATGGTGTGAGCGTCATGGAGTCAGTCTGGGACGACATGAAGAGACACGAGACACTAAGAGAAGAAGCTGGATCCTTTGCAGGTAACGAGTGAGGACGACTGGCGCCGAACCAATCAGAGCTCAGGACACGAGTTATGTTTGAGTAAACGCTGCGTGATGCAACGTGTCGTTTTCTTCTGATTTCACTGATATTTAATTAAGTTAGTATTAATCCTGTGTAAATGCAGAGATGTACTAAATTATAAGGCATTACATTTAATTTAGTGTTAATTAATACTACCTTACATGTTATACTGAGTAGAACCTACAAAACAGTTATTAATTCAATAGTTGTACTTCAACAGAGCCGCGCGTATAAATAAAAATAAAACTGATTATTATGTTCACACTAATTAATTGTTCTCATGCTATGAACTTTAGACTCTACAGAAAAGTTATTTTTAATAACGGAGAACGACTATGATCTGAGAGTAAATTTACTATAAATTTGTTGCACAAAAAAAAATCTGCAACTTTAACAGAGTTAAATTTTGGGAGGATGACGATGAAGTATAAATTTAAAAATATGCAACTCATTGTGATACTTTATTAGAAAACGGTTTGTGAAGGTATTTTGAGAGCTACAAATGTGAATGATTTATTTTTTGAAAGGTAGATTAAAGTGTTTAGAGTGTAGATTAGGCCTTTATAAGCCTGTTCAGTCACTGTAATTATACATGTTTATACTGAATATCTGTATTCACTGTACTGTGGCTGAATAGAAATGATACTAATACTACTATTACAGTCATTTACTATTACAGTTATTTTTGAAAGCAATTTAATTTTAGAGCTTAAAACATTGTCACACAGCTGTATGTCGTTTAGAACTAACTGTAAAGTGATAATCGTTGTTATTTTAAGTCATATTAAGTCATATTAATAAGTGAATTTCCTTTAAGTTCTAACAAATTAAGATGTGAAATTTTCTTCTGTTGCAGTTTCAGTGTTGAAATAAACGTAACCGTTCACTCACCTTGTGACCGGAGATCTGCTGATTCTCTCAGGTTCGTCTGTGACCCTCAAGAAGAAGACAAACGTATCTGTTAGGAATCAATCGGCCAATAACATCCTCACACATCCCTCCCCCCTCCTCCCTCCTCCCTCCTCCCCCCACCCCCACCCCCCCACCCATCATTCCCTGGTCTAATGCACCAATCAGCAGCACAGCTATATCCACTAATCACGACACAGAAACACGATGGCTCATCGTCAAACCACAGATGGATCATCAGTAAACCTGCGCTCACTGCACTGAAACACTGGATGGGTGTGAAACGACGAAAATGTCACCAACACGACAGGTGAGACGGATTAACAGGTGCAGGTGGAGGTGGTGTGATTCAAATATAAACACAAAGATAATTCACGTAATGTCATGGGAGATGTTTACACTCACGACTTCTAACAAATAGTCTCTGACTGCGATTCACAACTGTTGCGTGAAGGTTTATTCTGCATTTAATCTCAGCAAAAAATAACAAAGTCCAACCTTCACATTAAACTTTGCACTCATTCATGCGCCACCACTCATGCAAACACCTGTCTGCACATTTCAGGCCTGGTTCAAGACTTATTTTTTATATTTTAGTTTTTATAAATATTTTTTTTTAATATTAAAAGATCATTGCAGGTTTAAAATGCTTTGAATTCATCAGTTTTCTATTAAAGCACTTCCCACCTGTGGCCACCAGAGGCCGCTATTGTCATCTCCTCTCTTAAACGGATCACGACTTTCCCACCAACCTGGCAACCCGACGTCTACTAAATGATCTAAAGGCGATTTAAAAAGAGTAAACACAGAGATTTAATTTTTTAAATCTTATTGCTTTTAACTGAAATTAAACCTGCTTTATTATTGTTATCCGTGCTCTGACCGCGGAGCTGCTGTCACTGTGCACTGGCTTCACATGTTTAGATTGTGTGTCTCAGCGTTTTGACTGCGTCACGTCTCTCAAAGCAGAGGCGGAGATCCCTGCTAATCCTCACAGATAATAAACCGGGATACACCTGAGTATTTATGAATGAATGTTATCCAAACAGTTTTACGGCAAACAAATGGACGTGAATTCCTGTTGGATTAAGTTAATCTAACCGGATGGTGGCAAATTTCAGTCTTAATGTTAACAAACAAGTTGTTGTTGTTGTTGTGGTACGTGCATATTCTGTGATTTCAGAATAAGAAAGTGCTCCACTTATATTATGACGTTGCCTTGTAGTCTGGGTAAAGACATGACTGCAGGGTGCTCTCTCTTGAGCAACACGAGTGGAAGTCAAATCCTTATGGAGAATATCCAAGTGTTATGAGGTGACAGACTGAACAGACTCTTGAGCTCTGAGTCAGTCACTGTGTTTAAAGTCTAAAGCGTGTTGCACACTGTGCAAGTGGGGAACTGAAAGCGAGGAGTGAGACAAACCAGGTCGAGAGACAGAAGTGTAACAGAACAATCTGCTCGTATCTTGAGAGAAGGAGAGCTGTGAAGAATCCTTGTTTAAGAGGAGGATAAACCCCTGGTTACATAACTAATCCTGATTTAAAACGGCAGTGACGCTGGGTGGGTCAGCAGGGGTGACTGGTGCAGGCTGAGATGCGTCTTACAAGCATCTGCTCCTGCAGAAAGCTCAGACCTACGCTCTGATGTTTACAGCGACAGAGCTGCAGGCTGGACCCTATTTACCCAGACACCAATGTTTACAACACAGACTCGGCCACAGAGAGACTTTCGAGGAAAAGGGTCATTTGTTTGTCCTTGTCACTGATTATCAGATAGAGACAGAGAGATAAACGTAATATACTGAATATTCTGCAGCGGAGGAGAAAAAGAATAATAATTTGGCTATTAAGAGAAAATGAATTTGCACCCATGTTTTTGTCATCAAGCAATAGAGTTCAGAATAATGCAATTACTGTAATGCATTACTTTTTGCTGTAACGTGGTAATTTAAGGCATTACATTTACTCCAATAAATGTTAAATGTCAATGTTAAGTTCATTTTTAAACCAAAATATCTCTGTACCTCGTGAAATAGCTCAAGTAATTTAAGGAAACATGTAGCGTGGTGCAGCTTTCTTTAGGTGTTTATACAGTAGTAGCTTCTAGCAGTATTGATTTCAGTATGAATGCACCTAAATTTACAGGATCTCTATCACAATATGTGTTGAGCCATGAGCCACAACTGCTCCATTATATTGTGCTGTTGTTAGCGTTAGCCTAGCGTTAGCTTAGCTTAGCCACTATGTCATTCTACATCACCTTCTACTGGAGGGAAACAAGCTACACTGAATGAATAAGATCTATTGAGAACAAAGAATCCATGTTTCCAGTTATTTTGGTGAAAGAAACTTAAAAGTAACTTACAATTCAAGTACAGTAATATTATAATGTAACTAATTACTTTGAAATTACAGTAATAAGTGATGAGTAATGCATTATGTTTTTGAAGTAACTTCTCAAACAAATTAAATTTGGTTTTGGATAAAAATACCTTCATGGATTCTTCTTTTTTTTTATAGACTGACAATATATTCTGAACAAAAATAAATAAATACAAAAGTTTTATTTTCAAATCTGCAATTTCCATATTTCTCTGCATGGACCCTCTTTTAAAACCGTCAATGCAATTCAACTGGGTGTAGACATAAGTAATTGATTCTGAAGGACTGATGGTGCATTTGACCATTTTAAAAGAGAGACATCTTTTAATTGTACACGTAAATAAGGACTATCTGCAGTCCTGTCGCCATCTGCTCTTCATGCTGGACCCCCCACCTCTGTCTGGTATAAAACACCAGTAAAGCACCATCCCCCACTTTTCCTGCCTGTCCTGGTTTCTCTGCTTTCCCTGAGTCCCGCTGCAGGACGGCTGATTTGTTAACAGCATGGGGCAAACATATGGTGTTGATTACATGACTCAGACTAGTACAGTTGAGTTGCATAAAACTCACATACGCCAGGGAAAACAACACAAACACACACACACACACACACATATATACATCTTCAAAGGGCGGTTTATTCCGCAAACTAGTCGCGAGACTGAGTTTGTGTGTGTGTGCTTGCTAAACATGGCCGCCCTTTTCCCCCCCGAGGTTTAAAAACGTTTAAAACCAACGTGTGCTGATAAAGACGTGAATTTTTTAAGTGTAAAACATTCATTGTGTTCATTTGTTCTGGAAAAACTAAACTGGAAGCAGGTTAATAGCGCGGCGCCGCCTACAGCCTCTAGTGAGCTACAGCCTGCAGACACACAAGCGTCCACACAGACACATGATCAGAGGTTTAGCAACACAAACACACGAATTCTCTAATCAACGTTCTTAGAAATAAACACTGTCGAACTTGATTAATTATAAATTAGAGAGAACGAACTAAACATCATAATGAAGTTGAAATGTAAGAATTGTAATTTCTGCACAATTTGTTAAGTTTTTTGTATCAATTTATTCTTTGAAGATGATTATTTTGTCAAGGTTTTAAGTTAATTCACTTGAGCCACACATGAGTCTATATAACCTATAAACTCCTTTCACTTTCTTTATATTTTATGCACCAATATTCTTTTTTTTAACGTCCTGAGACCTTGCGTCCTCATATGGGGACGTTAAGTTTTAGGTTTTATTGCAGCTTATTCTGCTTCATTTTAACCCATTGTCCTCATTAGTGGACGCTTTACTCTGCAGTATTACATGTATAAACGTATTTATTTATACTTATTAACGTTTCTAGATGGATATGATGCGCAAATTTAACAAATTGGCAACATTTGTTAATTATCAAGTGCTCGTTTGAGGACGTTGGGACTTCATTGTTCGCAATTCTGTTTTTGCAGAGTCATCTTCAGGTATTAAAATAAACGGTGACACACTGGTGACTTTATTATAATATAAATAATGAAATAATCCAAGAGTCCACATGTGAGGACATTGTTTTTTTCCAAAAACTACTAAAGACGATGCTTAGTTTTTATACGTCTTAGATCCCAAATACCACAGAGAAATTTAAAATGCATAGCAAATGAAAGCTTGGCTCTCAGCAGGTTAAGATAAGATAAACCTGAAGTGTTTTCTACTTGGTACATGCACAAATCTGGACAATAAACTTTGCACATTTATTTGCTTTAACTTGTAAAAGAAATGTTTTTTTTTTTTTTTTTTTAAATTGACCCTGCAGATCAAACTCTACCAGTAGCAGCAGGACTAACTATATTCCAGATAAGACTTTGCACAACTAAACTCCAACCTGCAACAGACAGCGGATGAAGGGGGGGTTGAGGGGAGATGATGGGGGCACTGGCAGGCAGGCAAGACAGTCAGACAGAAGCAGCCAGAAAACATGGGAAAGGAAGACTTACTAACTGTTTTTGTTCCCTGTGGGAGGGTGCAGCCCGACATGGACTTGTTTGAGCTCTGACGTTTAGAGGGGTCAAGAGTGACCCTAGGAGGAGAGAGGAAGAAGAGAAGAAGGAAGTGAAGAGAGGATGATGAGAGGAATGGGGGGGGGGGGAAGGAAAATCAGAGAGACATTGAGTGAAAGAAAAAGGAAGTGAGGGAAGGAGGGAGGGGAGGAAACAACACAGAGTGACAGACAATAAGAAGCACAGGTAGATAGACAGATAGATAGAGAAGTACAAATTAAACACTGTGCACAGTAGTTCAGGAGGAAAAAAAGGGGGGGGGGCAGAAGACTGGAAGGTGACTGGCAAGAAAAAGCCAAAGTTGTTAAAGAATCAAACAAACAAACATATAAAGCAACAATAAGCGGCCGAGAAAGACTGACTGTCGAGGACGTACACCTGACCAGCAGACCTGGGTCAAATAGTGAACAACCTGCTCTTCACCTCGCAGACAACATTTAATTAAAGAGAGGAGGTGATAGTTTAGGTGTCAGATGTTTCTTTCCAGCCTTTTACACACTCTGCATTGTTAGTCCAGTGCATGAATTATTTCATGTGCACACGCATCAAAAACATTAAATTTAACTTTTGCATTTCACATACTGAAACAGTAAAGCACAGATTCGTTGTATCTAACGATATCCTGGTTAAATTTAACAAAATAATGTGCAATAAAGTGGAGAAATCCTACAGTTCGTAGCAGGTGCAGGACTGGAAAAAAACTCTAATTTGACAATGATGTTTGGAAACACTATTAGTTCATACACTCGTTCATGTTTATTTCCAGCTCTCTTTAGTCACACAGTCTGCTGCACACAAGGCGAAGGTTAGAAATTAATACTTTGTTGTTAAGAGAAACAACATAAAGAGCAAAAAACACAGCTCTTAATTGTCCGATGCATGAATTATTTACACTATTAGACCCAGGTCTGACTTTAACGAGGTCCTGAAGCCTGTAGAGCTTAATTATTAGAGAAAGAAGGCTGGTAGGTTAGTACTGGTTAAGGAAGAGATGGTCAGCAAGGTTAGCTACATGATCTTCATGTACAGATTCAGAGCAAATAAGCTTCACTGTCAGTGACAAGTCATAATGGATCAATAACAATAATAATAATAATCAAACACATACAGCCCTTAAACATAACTTGCATCTGTTCTGCAAGCGAAGCCTCTTTTACACTAAACCATAACCTTTCTCACTCTCCCGGCTTTTCCCCTTACCTGCGGGTCAGCTTGGAGGTGATCTTGCTCAGCAGGTTGGTGGTGGCCCGGGTCCTGGCGTGGGGGAGCGGGCTGGCGTCGTGGGACGGCGTCGGGGAGGCCGGGGGGGCGTGAGAGGGGGGCCGGCGGTCTCTGATCTGGCCTCCGTGGAACGTGCTCCGCACCGTGGATCCTCTGGAGAGACGAGAGGATGGAGTGGAGGACGAGGAGGAGACTCCCGAGGCGCCGGCGATGCTGTGGGTGGAGGGGGAGGCAGGGGGGAGGCGGTGGGATAAGGTACTGGAGAGACAGGAAAGGGAAGAAGAAAGTTGGAATTATGATTATTTTAGTGGCTGAAAACCAGCCAAACCTGCTCTCTGGGTAACTTCTTCATCTTGTTTATGGACTCTATGTGAATCAGGACTTATTTTCTTAAGTTTTGTGTATTTGTCATGGTGTATATTGTCTGTATGTTTTTTTTAAGATGCCTGCTTTAGGACAGCGGGTGAAATTTTAAAAATTTGAGGAAGCCAGAGCGAGCGAGTCTGCACCAGCGTTACTCAACAAGAAATAAAAACTGTGCAGCGAGCATTTTCAGTTCACTTTTAGTCAAATCCACAATGACTCAACGTTAACAACAGTGACTATTTTCAGAAGAGGAAACATGCTACTTCAGTATTTTTAGACAAAACCCATTATATTACTAATATTATTATTATTATTATTATCATCAACGTCTTTATTGAGCTAATTTAACTATTACTTATATATAACGTCCTGGGACTCAAGCTTTTGTTTGGAATACATTTTTAATTTGGGATTATTAGGGTCTAGGAAGTATAAAAACTAAACATCATCTTTGAACTAGAAGTAGTTTTTGAAAAACAACAAATATAAAGTTTGAGCAAAAACTACTTCAAACACTAAAGACCCATATGCTAATTATCGCTACTATTAACATATTTTGTTAAATGTGCACGTTATAATAAACAAGTTTATTAAGAGCTAAATGTGATGAGGCTTTGTCTCTTGTCCACTTTAGTCCTGTGATCGGCTGCAGAATGAAGCAGGAAACCGCGTCTCAGGAGGTTAAACTTATATAAGACACAAAATTTACCTGCAAAATGTTGCAGAAAACATGTTGCAAGGAGAAAGAAGGAAGGAAAAGACTCATAGCTGCTCTTCACACATTGACCCCCTCCCGTCTTAGTGCATGTCCTCTACCTGTTGTCTAATTCCCTTTCTCTTTCCTTTCATCTAACATGTTACGCGATTGTCGCACCTACACAATAAAACGCACTTATATACACCTCTCCAGCCCTGAGTCACTGGCTGGAGGCCTGAGGCTGCTTTTCATAACGCTCTAGAAAACGCCCACGCACACATGGGGGGGGGGGGGGGTTCAAGTGGGGCAGAACCATTAGACGGGTTAAGTTGAAGCGCAGCCGTCGCACAGCAAAATCGTTTAACGTCAATGTGAGCCGACTGCAACACTCCAGCTCCAGCTCTACGTATGGGGAGGGAGGAGGGTAAAAATAAAAGGGTGGGAGAAACCTGTGGTGTTTAAAACTCACCAGACTGATGCTATATCTACACCTTTCATGATGTATTTTGTTGTCTAGCTTTAGTGTGTGTCTACATATTGTATAATTAATGCAGCGACATATTTTACGTAAATTTAAATGCAGTGTTTTATGTTTTTACAGCTACAATATGGTCTGATCCTCTTTTCTATAGATACAAACTTCTGAAACTCACAGACTGTAACATTTTTACACAATGCCTGTGTGATGCATTATGTAGTATTTAGACTCGATGACAGACTCCGTCATCTCATCCCAACTTCTTTACCCACTCGTGAATGCAGCAAGAGGGGGAAGCAACTTCTAAAGGGAAAGAAACGGATATGTACAAGCCTTAGTGTGACATTACAACCATTTATGGATTTTACTGCAACAATGTAGCCCTCCTTTTTTAAAAAATATTAGATTTACTTATTTATTGTCTCCTTTTTTCTTGCCTGCCCGTTAAATTATTTATTTTTTATTGATTCCTGTGTTTGTGTTTGTGTTATTCGATTTTGTTGTCATTGAAATATGCAAATCTTACTTTAACGGTGTATACAAACATGTTTATGCTGACACCAATGTGTCCTGGGATATTTAAGTGCTTTTGCTACACATTCACCGTCCACGTCCACCATTTTCTAAGTCTAATGTCATAAGCCGACGTAGATGTGAGCACTTCCTTGTCTTTCCTTATTTTCTGTTGTGTTTAATATAGGTAAAGTCAAGTGGAAACGCGTCTCTACTTTCTGGGACACATAAAGTCTTAAAATGATGAAACACAAAAGTCTGCATCCTATTCTGTCCATTTTTAAAAAGAAACTATTGCTGTCAAAAGATATTTGATCCAAGTTTAGGTATTTTGCCTCATGTACCTGCACCTGATGTGGTTAGGTATTGTTTTAAATCATTTGTAAATGACTACAGACATGTTGAATCAATGCATTCATCACCTAAACATGTGTGTGTGTGTGTCCATGCACGTGATTGTCCCATCAGCCGCTCTAGCGCGACATCACATTGACAAGTCCTCTGAGGCAAGTGCAGGGTTACGTTGGCACAGCGACAGTCCTCACTTCATCCCGCCGCCGCTCTCTCCTCGTTCTCCTCCCTCTTTCCCTCCTCCGGTCACACTCGCCTCGTTTTACACATTTTATCTTTCCTCCTTAAATCCTTCACCGCCACTTGTAGAATCATAAATCTGAGCTTCGGCAGAGAAACCAGCCTCAGTGCTTCCTGAGCGGCGGTGACTCACCCAGAGCATCTTATAAAGCATCACGGCTGGTAAACAAGCTGGTGCAATTTACAGGAGCTTTACAGGTTCACAACTTTATTATTTATGGTTGGAAGTGGAGGATTATTTTATTCTACTCCATCAAGATTTATTTTGCACATTCGCTCGTTTGTGTTTAAGGTCTAAACTGGGACTGAGACGGCGACGGCCACGTTCAAATCCTGACAAACACAACAACCAGCTGTCGCACAACAGAAAAGTCTCCGCCGGATACACAAATTCACACGCAGACAAAGACGGCGACAAGCCCACTCATGCACAGTTTAATCTCTTCATCCTCTCGTGAAGAGACGAAAACGCACGTGAAACAAACACCCTGGGCCAAACACTCGCTGAGAGACGAGCTGTACCAGTCAAACCAGTCCTTATAAAACCAGGCATTACACACCGTGTTTACCATGAATACGAATGTAACCTCCTAAAGTGGTGTAAACAAAACAAATGCAAAATGTTAAAGCTTGGTTATATCATAAATTAAACACGCTAAAATAAATTATTGTTGTGCGCTCCAGATGTATTTCCATAAAACTGAATCTGTCATTTCACCAAACCTTCTCAATAAGAACCAGAGAGACTCTTCAGGAGGAATGTGAGGTCAAATTCCCACAAATAAAGTCATGTTTTATTTAAAAATAAACAAATAAAACTTCTCAAGAAAAGGGAACGCCCAAAATGTCTGCACCATGAGTAATTTCACTAATCGTGCTTGTTTTGTTTTTTTTTTGGGTTATTTCAACGTACACGTGATGAAGACATAAACAGAGACTCGTATTTAAAATACCTGCGCTCCCCTCTCACCTGTTTTCTTTGCCGTTTTGCAGCAGGGAGTGTCTGTCAGAGCCGGATCGGTCCGTGCACACGTACGTGTTCCTTCGAGTCATGGCACTGGCCGGGATGTTATTCTGGAGGAAGAAATATGAACTTAGTGAAATAAAGAAATGTCAGAATATGTTATAGTTTGTTACATTGCCCCCAAACTCTATCGAATATGTGTTTTACCACATTTTTATTGTCCACTTTTATTTTTATTGAGCCTTTGATTGTTTTTTGTTCATTGCCTTAATGAATATTAATGATTTTTTTATCGATTGGTTTACTTCTTTGTGCACTTATTTTATTATTAAACAAGTTTATTATTATTATCATCTCTAACTGACCTCTAACTGAATGAGCTGCGTGAAGCATTAAAGGGTTAATCTCAGGTTAATCTGACTCCTGTCTTCAACTCTTTACAATCTCTATACTGTGTCCTTCTCATGCTTAATCTCTAATCTGGGCAAATTCACCCTCCAGGTCCTGTACCTGTGCTCATCTGTGAATCTGTGTCAGGATGTTAGCGTCTATTTCTACTTTTACTCTATTATTTACGTTTACAGTTGAATCTATTTGTTCTAATTTCAGGAATAGTGATTTCAGTAACGATTATATATTAGATTTTTCCCATTTACCTGAGTAAAAATATATATATTTTTTGTTTTCTTCTTGTCTCACAATGTGACAAGTCACGTTTTCTGCATGAGGACAACTCATGTGTGATGCAATGCAGCGACACACATGCAAACAACCTCTGTGGACGTACTAGGAGTCGCAGCAGAGCCCCTGTTGAAGACTTATGTTATAGAGCAGGCGTGTCAAACTCATTTTAGTTCAGGGGCCACATTTAGCCCAATTTGATCTCAATGGGGCCAGACCAGTAACAGAATAGCTTATTAACTGGTAAATGAGGACAACTCCAAATGTTTCCCTTTGCTTTAGTGCAAAAAAGTACAGCTACATGTAATGAACAACCATGAATTTCTTAAGAAGTGCAAGGTGCAAGTGCACTTTCTTATTTAATCAAATATTTTCAGCTGATATCTTCAGTGTAATTTTTGCAAATTTATCTGACGGGCCAGATTGGACCCTCTCGCGGGCCTGTTTTGGCCCCCGGGCCTTATGTTTGACACCTCTGTTATAGAGGATGCCTTTTTTTATAAAAACATGCATTTTTTCTTTTTTTTCGGGAAATAGTTTTTAAGTTAAAACTGTTAAACATGCAAAATGCAGTATTTTAAAACGCATTATGGATTTGTTAATGTGAAATCTAACTTAGTTACTTCTAAAATCAAGTAATTGACAGGGTTGCAGGTGTTGCTGGAGTCTATCCAAGCTGTCAGTGGGTGAGAGGCGAGACACAGACATAAACAACCGTAGATTCATCCAGCTCATTAAATGTCCTTTGGCTCTTACCGTAGTCGAGTTGACCTCTTTGCGTCGGTCAGGTATCTCAGCTTTATTTGGGTTGTGGGCGGAGCTAACCATGGGACTGGAGGGGGTCGGGATGCTACGGGAGCCCACGGTGCTGGTGCTCGGCTTGCGTACCGACAGGCGCTCCTCTTTAAGCCCCGCCCCCTCGCCCGCGCCACTGGGGCTCCGTTTGGGATGCGCCGACCCAGGAGCTGCTGGACCACCTGGAAAAAAGTAGTTCTCGGTGAGTTAGCTTTCCATTTAGTTCAATAAAATGATTAAATGAAAATGAAATACGTGTCAGGTCCTTACAGAAGTCGGAGTGTCGTCTCTGGCGGTGGTACGTGGAGGCGCTGCGCTGGGCCTTATGGCCGGAGGAGGAAGACGTTGCACCAGAGGAGGAAGAGGAAGTGGAGTGTTTGCTTGTTCCGTTGGTGATGGTGCCGTGTCGGACTCGAGCCAGACTTAAGGTGCTGCCTGATCGGGAGTCGGTGACATCCGTCTGAAATGATAAAATGTCAAAATTGTAACCTTGACAGTATAACAAAAATAAAAATAAATAAATAAATAAAATATAAATAGTCTGAATCACCTCGGTCTTGCGTCCCAGCAGCAAGTATGTGGCAGTGATTTCATTGTACTTGCGACTGACCAGTGCGTCTTTGATGTCTTCCCTGTTGAAGCCCATCCCAACCATCACGTCTGAAACAAAACGAATGACACACACATCAGGCATCAATTTGCATTTGAAAGTTTATAATTTTGAGGCCGATTATTAAGCAGATAAACATTTTTTCTCACCAATGCGGCTGGTGTCTGTGAAGTCCTCCACAGGCTCTATATGGGGCTTGAGCTCGTCGCTGTCGTAGCCGACGTTAATCCATTTATCTTTCATTATTTGCTGGTGATGAGAAAGAACAGGAGACTTGTCAATGCAAGAAAAAAAAAACTCATTTGAACTTGTAAGTTTGGAAGAAGAGTGTTTTTTGTTCTTAATATCAAAACCAATTTGAGACTTTGCATCTATGTCCAGTATATAAACCTTTTTAGTTTGGCTTTTAATTGAATCTTAACTATTTATTCACAATTTATTTTTACTGTCTTGGTAGTTTGCATTTTATTTGCTTTTTTATGACCTTAAGTTTGATTTTTATTTATTTATTCATTTCATTTTATGTTTTTAGGTCTAAATAGTTTTTTTCCCCACAGTTCCTGCTCCTGCTCTAATGAATTTATTTTTTATTTGTTCACATGATAAATTTTTAAGTTGTGTGTCTGTCATTGCGACACAGGTGGCATCATTGTATCCAGCACTTTGTGCTACTTTTTGTATGAAAAGTGCTTCACAAATAAAGTCTGACTGACTGATTGATATCCAGCTATTAACCTACTTCCTCAACTTGTGCCATTGTCCATATTTATATAATTGACTGCTCATTAATTTAAAACACGTAGGGACGTTATCAAACTGTAAAGCGTTGAGCATAGTAAAGTTAAATATTTAAACACTGTTATGGTCACTCTGGACGTGTCACTCTGGACTTAGTGTTTTCATCCCACTAACGATGCAGTAAAGGTCTCTCCTCACCTCCAGGGAGCATCTCTTGGTGGGGTTCAGGACCAGGAAGCGGCGCAGAATTCCCTCACAGTCCGTGGACATGTAGAAGGGCACGCGATACTTCCCTCTCAACACACGCTCCCGGAGCTCCTGAACGCATCACAGAGACAGAGATGAATCAAGGACGCTGAATCAATAAGAAACGTGGTTCTCTGGAGGAAGTGACGTCATGTCATCACCCACCTTTAGGTTCTGGCCGTCAAAGGGCAACGAACCGCTGACCAGCGTGTACAGGATGACGCCCAGGCTCCAGATGTCCACCTCTGGACCGTCGTACTTCTTCCCCTGGAAGAGCTCCGGGGCGGCGTAGGGCGGGGAGCCGCAGAACGTGTCCAGTTTACTGCCTGCAGTGAACTCGTTGCTGAACCCAAAGTCGGCTATTTTGATGTTGGAGTCAGCGTCTAGTAGCAAGTTCTCCGCCTGCAAGAAGATAAATTAAAATGTAAACACGCTGTAACCATTAAAGCTAGAATGTGTTATTTATTTTAGGGTTAAACGTGCTCATCTTATAATGAATAAAGAGTTTATGGAAACTTGTAATCACCTTCAAGTCTCTGTGAACAATATTCTTCTGATGACAGTAGTGCACCGCCGAGACAATCTGAAACAACATAAGAATATATAACAGTCGTATTATAACGATGATATAAATAAAAATGGATGACGGGACTGCTTGCTTTTGTTTTATTTGGTCAGAACTACAGTAGAAGTGTTTACTGCATTGATATTACGCTGCACAGTTACAAGCAAAGCAGTCACATCCACTGACTCTACTTCTTCCTCTCTCCATAGGGCTCATCCTGCAGGTGTTAAATGTCAAAGAACAAAGATGTACAGAAGAAGAAACAAGGCACCGAGCTCCACTGACCTGTCTGAACTTGGCTCTGGCCTCTTTCTCCTTCATTCTGCCATGAGCCACGAGGTAGTCGAACACTTCACCTGGAGAAGGCACGTAAGTTAATTAGTGTTCACATTATGACAGTTTCAGTCCTCGGTTTATTACTGTAGCTTAACTTATGGTATAGACACAGAATTCTTCTTCTTTTAACTCTTTTAAACGTTATGCATGCAACTTTTTCATCTTTTTGGGGATATATCCGACCACACCGGTCATACCAAGAAATAAAGTGACTCTTTTAAGTGAGATATGTGTCATGGAAGAACTCTCGGAGGCCTAATGTTGGCCAGTGGCTCAGAGAAATGAGTAACTGCTGTGCCATAGAGAAGATAACAACAGATAACAGTGTTGTTCCCACTAAGTTGATTTCTCAATATGATAACCATTTCTTCCTTTTTCAGTTTTTTCCCCTCTTCTGTATTTTATTTATGCATTTGTATGTTTTTTTACTCTATGAATTGCAAACTTTTAGCCACGATCTCTCACATAATAAGCTCTTGCTGACACACAACTGAAGAAATACTGTAAATATCTGAAATTATTCCACGTATGTGTGTGTGTGGAAAGGAAAAACACTTTTGTGTGCACGTCCTACAGCCCGAATAAATTAACCCAAGAAGATTTCCTCAAGAGTAAAAACAGAATGTGAGACTGAGTCGCATGTCGGCTGGTGAAGCTGCCACGACCTTATTAGGTGCCGGAGGCAAGAGACACAACATACTGACAGGAGCTGCAAACAGATGAGCGCATGGGAAACGGTAGAACAATGTCTGAGTGCTAGATGAATTAAAACAAGGAAAACACACACACAATCTAACTAATGAAAATAGCCTAAATTAAAAAAGCTCACAGGGTGGAAGAGTATAGTTCAGAAGTAATAAATTTAAGTGGCAACATTCAATACTTGGCAAAGATGTGGTGTCACTCACCTCCGCTTGCATACTCCATAATCAGGTAGAGTGTCTTTTCCGTCTCAATAACCTCAAATAACTGGACTGTAACACACACAGAGAGAGAGAGATGTTAACAGTACGCACACACACACAAACACAAGATAACTGATTGAGTTTAACTCACCTATGTTGGGGTGGTTCAGAGTTTTCATGATGCGTACCTCTCGAAACAGCTGCAGAGGAGAGAATGAATCATCAGAAATATAAATAAAATATATAAAATTACGCTTCATCTCATTCCATTACACCTATAAATAACTGTATATTGTAGTTAACCTCCTGAGTCCCTGCGTCCTCATATGGGGACGTTACGTTTTAAGGTTTGTGTCAGATTATTCTTCTCCATTTAAACTTTTATCCTCATAACTAGATAATAGTTGGTGTAAAAACATTAAAGCGTTTATTTCAGCAGATTCATTCTGCAGCTGATCACGGAACAAAAGTTTATTTATTATTAACTATTAACTTTTCTAATTTAATATTACGTGCAAATTCTATTAATAGTAACGAGCTATAACTTTGCTAATTGGCAAGCACTTGATTGAGGACTTCATTATTTGCAATTCTGTCTTTGCAAAGCCTTGTTCAAACTGTTATATTACATATTTTGGTGACTTTATTATAATATTGGGGGAAATAATCCCTGTGTCCACACATGAGGACATAATTTCTTCCAAAAACTACTTCCTGTTCAAAGACGATGCTTAGTTTTTATGGTTCTTGGGTGCTACTAATCCCAAATAAAGAGAAATGTAGAGATTATAAATGCATATTAAACTGGAGCTCAGGTCTCATGAGGAGGAGGATGATGCACGTCTGAGTATTAACATTCTGTCGTCTTGTCCAGTTTCTCATTCATCAAACCACTTCTCCTTCAGTTAATTCATACATTTCACAGCTGGTATACAGCCACCGCCCCCCCCCCCCTTCATCCATCTCATCTCTCCACACCCACACAAATCCATGCACGTTCCCACTCGTGCTCATGTTTCCGACCACCTCCGGACCTCGGGTCACCCCAGGGAACGTCTCACCGACGCTCGGCCGACAATGAGACCTCTTCCCCTGGGTGTGCTTCCACTCTGGTCCTCCTCCTCCTCCTCCCCCTCCCTCCCCACCACCAATCCATCACCGAGCCCCAAACTGCTGCCTCATCCTACCACTCTGATGCCATCTTCTCCTCTCTCTAATTAAAGTAATGCATGTGTCTGGGAACTCCATTTAAAAGATTGCACAGGGAAGTCGCCGTTTTTTTGTGCTGAAGCCCCGGTCATAAGATGTTTTAAGTATAGTTACAGTAAACTGAAGCATGAAAAGTGAGGAAAAACTCATTAAGTCTCCTGCATATGGTCTCTGTATAAGTATTAAACAAAACCATTCATCCGTCATCAGTTTTTATTTGGCTATTAGCGACGACGTGAGACATTCTGACCCCGGAGGAGAAATGAGACTTCACGTGGAGCGCGAGACAAAGTGAATGTTACAGTGGAGTGTGTTGGCAGGAAACTAAAACAGAAAATAGCAAATGAGACGAAATTAACAATGCACAGGAGATGAGGGGTTGGTGTGTTAGAGGGAGGGAAAGGCAAGGAAATGACAAACTAACAAAAGGAGGGGAAAACAGAAAGAAATCAAATACGTTTGGTGTCATTTTCTTGTTCTGCAGAGCACTACTGCTGCAAAAAAAATCTCCCTAAAAGAATAAATTACACACAAGTGGGGGAAAAAAGGGAAAGCACAAAAAAAAAAAAAGACAGAGAGGACAACCAGTGAAAAGAACAAGGACACAAAAGCAGGAATGCACTGATGCCTTCATTCTAGTAGGTGAACCTCAGCTGCCCTGGGAAACACACTCCTCCCTTATCTTTCTGTCTCCGTCCCTGTCGTATAAAACACAATGCTCATCTTATGCTCTTATAGTTCCCATATCCCATCCAGGTATTTATCCAAAAACACTGAATCATGAGAACAGAAACTAATTTAATTAACCCCTGGTAGAAAAAAAATAAATACTTCCTTAATTCTCTGTTTTCTTTTAAGACAAAAATCCGACTTTCCTTCCGAGCCACGTGCGATTCTCCTGATGACAACTCTATGACATAACGTTACAGTCGCCCTGAGGCGACGTACTGTACAAATTCCTATGCACATTTGTCTACACATGGTCGGACACAAATTCCTGGTCTCCAGTGGACCCAGAGGAAAACAACTGGTTGGGTTTGGCTACGTGAGCACACATCCTGCAAACTGACGTTTTCGTAACGCACAGCTAAATGTGAGTCGCAGGAGTTTTATTTGATTAGAAATTAATTCACAATGTAACAAAAATTATGGAAGATTAAAGATATTGCTGTTTTATATAATCATACGTGTTTCGGACGTTTGCTCGTAAATAATAATGACTGATAATGAACAGAATTGCAAGTTGCAGGAATAAACTGATTTCACTTTGGGAAATGAAGTCTGCACCTGAAAAGGCAGCAGCTGGCGTCTTTTATTTTTGCTTTTTCGCTGTGTAGGAGAATCATTCACACATAAGAGACACAGATGATAATCTCTGACACGAGTTTCTATTCTTCTCTGTCACTTTTTATATTCATTGCCCTCATAATGGGAAGCTGCGCCATCATAAACACAAACACGGGTCCAGAGGGAGTGTGTGTAATTGAATTAAGTGCACGGTGCATCAGCTGTTCATCTGAGCTTTAAGAAGAATTATCGGCTGAGCCTCTCCTCCGTCACTTCTCCCCCCTACACACCCATTCACCTCTCTCTTTTTTTTTTATGCCTTCTTTTTACGAGCCACTGTGGGATGAAATCCAATATGTGGCCACTGCTTGTTGGGATGTTGCATATTTATTAGAGATAAAAACAGCAGCTGGCAGTCGTTTCCAAAACAGGGAATAGCTGAAGGGAGATTGTTAAGATCTAAAAACATTAGCAAAACTGGCCAGGAAATTGTTGAGTCACTGCTATTGATCCGATCGATACTTACGCTCATTCTGCTGCAGTGCTGTGCAGTGCACACAGTGCGCATGAGGTGTGTTTCCTAAAGCACTTCACCCTGCGTTGCATTTTGGAAGATAACGCACATTTAACTTGTTCTTTTTCTTGTTGTGTGTGTGTGTGTGTGTTTTTTTTAAAGCAGCAGTTGTGCAGCAAATTTATTTATTTCATCGACCTTCCTTATATTCCACCCTCTCCTCCTTAAATCACGTCCTGCTTCTCTCCCATGGCGATAACTGCGCGTCACAGTTGCCACGGAAACCCAGGTATTAATCCCTAGGCTTGGATCTCCGGCTCCCCTGGTGGTGGTGGTGGGGGTGGGGGGGGTTGTGGGAAGTCATGGAACGCCAAACACACACACACACACACACACACACACACACACACACTCACCCGCCTGCTGACACTCAGCTGCTTCTGTGTGTGTGTGTTCATTGATTTATTTATATTTTTTCTTTAAGTCTTAAAGAGGTTTTTTGTGTGGCCTTCAATTAATTACGTTGTTCAAAAAAATGCATTTAAACTCCTCCGGATCAAATATTTACAAGTGCTTTAGTCAACTTCCCCCGTCTCTTCTTCTTTGCCCTCCCTTCAACCCTCCAGCTCTTTTACCTACTTTCAGACCGCATTAATCAACTTTTCAAGATTTACGTCCGCTCTGTCTCTCGCGCCTTTGCAAGAAATCGTCCGGGGCTTTCACTGTTTTTTTCTACAAGGATTTACACAAAGCAAAGTTAATGACCATATGTCGGGGTTTTTTTTTTCACTTTTCTTTGTCTTACATTGTGAGGAGGACATTGTGCTCTGCCGGTTTGATTCATGTGTCTGGCCTGCCACTCTTATTGTCCTTTGACCTGCACATCCAGACTGGGTATCTGTGCTTCACACACAAGTATGTTCACTCCAGAGTTAGAGCATGAAGCAAAAAAATAAACAAAAAGATGCTGAAATAAATATATCTCTAGTTGTTTAAATAGCTAGATTTCCTCACATCTCCTCTGCACGATGTCTAACAGACAAAAAAAACACTTTACACATGTGAAACACGTCCTCTCATCAGCTAATCACAAGACCAGAGAAATTCAGGGAAAAATAAGCCTAAAAAAAGACAAAGAACGACAGAATGAGCGAATGAATGCACGCTCTGCTTCTACGTCAGAGTCCACGCTGTGAATTGGCCTCTGTCTGTGAGCTGCTGAAAAAATCTGAATGAGGCCGTTCAGCCCTCACTCCATTACTGCTGCAGATGTTTCTAGACGAAAAACATTACAGAGCACTTTATTAAGTATTTGTGCAATGCCAACACATGCTTCCAGGCAGCAGCCCTCTTCACTGAACCTCCGGCAGTTCAATCGAAAGCCAGTCCATCTGGAAAAACCTGCAGAGATTATTAGCGTTCCTTAATGTTACGTCGTCTAATTGCACTAAAGTTATTTGGGTCCGGTAGCACATGGCAAAATTGACACTACAAATACAACATCAAAGTGTATGTATGGAGGTTTTTGTACATACATTAAGCAACGCTGTAACTTCCCAGAAATATACAAGTTAAATTATCTCCAGAGAAAATAAATCTCTTTAGCCAAAACTGTGCTTGAGTCAGCAAATTAAATTTAACAATGTCAACAAAAGGCAGATGAGTTGCTTCCTCTTCAGTAAACCAAACCTTGCTGACGTCAATGTGCATAACAAAAAGAACAACGAGTATTGTGCATCTGTCAGAGACATTTCAAATACATTTATTCGAGGAAACGTCTGACTAACCTCCTCCGAGACACATATGGAGGCATCTCTGGCCGGACTTAAGGCAAATAATCTAATAAGCAACAGCACACGAGGATTTGCCGTTGAACATATGACTGACCCTTCATGCCACTGGTTCTGGAAGCACAGGCCTTTTCCACTTTATCCCTAATAAGTCTCCATTCACTTAATGTGCAGCAGTAACTGGAGCGTCCAGGCCCATTGATGGAGGCAGCTGAATCATTAATGAAGAGTAGCTGCAGTTTAATTCGGGCCTCATACGATGAGTGTTTGACCCCGGTCACGAGAAGATGGACTCAAGCTTGAGTGCATGATGAGAAATGCATATAGTTTTACAGATGTTGGGAGAACAAAATACTACAAGGTGAGAATAAAAGAGAAAAGTGAAAGTATGCACGGGAGGCCAAGGCATCAAACTCCTTCCGTCGTCGTTGCTGTTGTTGTTGTTTTCAAGTTGCTTTGAAGATGAGCTTGTGGGAAAACCTTCTGCTTTTGCTCCGTCTGCACTCCTGTCCCTTTATGTGTCTAATTATTCCCTTTACACGCCGGAACAATAACAACAATGCAATGCAGCAGCAACAACGTTATTATGCACAGACACCCACACAGGGACAATATGCTGCGTACAATGGCAATCCAGATAATGGCATTACACATGCACACAAAAGGCGTAGCAGAAATTGTTTTGGGCCGGGAGTCTATCCGCCTGTTATCATACGTACAACCCTACACACACACACACACAATCTGTTGTCAGTTCTGCTCTGTATCTTGTCATTCTCCAGGTCCCTGCTCCTGTACCAAGGCCCCCCCCCCCCCCCCCCGCCCCCCCGAACCATCCCCACCTCCCCGTCCCTACACGACTGCCCCTTTTGTTTGCCTGGAATTTAGCTCCTGGCTGAAGGGGCCTGAGCAAGGGGACAAAACACACTTCACAGCGTTAGATAGTGGCTCAAAACTCTGTCTGGCACGCACACGCATACACTTTACTTTTGTGCACATGCACAAAGTTGGAGGGCTGCCTGCAAAAAAAAAAATCTCCCGTTCTCAAAGTAACACGAGGCTTTTTGATGGGGCCCTGCATAGTCTGGCAGATTATCACAACAACACACACTGCAGGGGAAGAGCGCACAAAAACATTTCTGGTCCCGCGTGTTGCCATAAAGCTTATATAAACAGAACATTTGCTGGTCACGTCTTTCCCTAAAGTCGACTCACCTTTAGAATTAGTTTTTCTATTCTGGCTACATTCGGTGTGACAGGAGGATTTCCGACTCTAGACAACAGACACTCAGACATAAATCACGAACAAGACTGACCTGTTTACGGGCGGTGCAGCTTTGCAAGTTGGATAATTTCTCTGAAATGGTTCACATTTATTATCAATTAAGAGCTACAGTCTTTCTCTCTCTGCATTTTCCTACAAGTATCAGCTGGAAAATGTTTGATTTTGATGATTTGATGACCTGCATGTGCACGGATAAATACATGCAGAGCTGTGGCTCCGACTCTGGAAAGCGAGTGCACTTTTAAAAGAGCACAACTTGACAGTCCATATGTCCCTGTTAGTTCTGACAGTGGTACTGTAGCGCTCCAGACAGATGTGATTACAGTGGAGCTGCTGCAACACAGCGCCTGGGGAGAAAGTGGAGGAAAGTGGGACACAGCACTACAGTAAAGAGAGCAAAATAAAGAGGAGATAAAGAGGGAAAGAAGTGGGAGAGGAAATGGGGCATAAAGCTACAACATGAGAGAAGAAGTTGACAAAACACAGACTGAGCCACAGTCGCAGAGTGTGAAGACAGAGGAGGAGATAGAGGAAGCGCAGAGCTTCTGTGCAGAGAATTAGAGATTTGGCAGAAGCTGCCGTGTGTCTCGGCTTCAGCTCAACTGTGAATACTACAACTTTTGAATATTAATATTGCGAGAATTAAAATGCAAATTATGTGCATATCCATTAGGTACGCTGAAGCAAATAAATCAATCTCCCATGAAGAGAAAAGGACTGATTAAGGTTGGAAAAACACTGAGAGTGGAACAAAACATAATGGTTTGAGATTATCCAGCGTTAAACCAGAAACTGTCCAGAGTCACGTCGTTTATTAAGATAATATTTTTCCTGCTTTTCTGTTTTATGTCTCATAAAAAATTAGATTTGATGGTCTGACGTATATCACAATATTTTTTTTTTCATGCGTAATCACATGTTCACAACATTTTCCACCGGTTGAGAGAGGAATTAATGCAGCAGACTGACTAATGATGGACTATTTTACTGTGATGATGAGTAAATATCGTAGAATAATCCCACACTAGTAGTAAAACAGGTTTGCGTGGCCCCGTGTTAGCGCTGACTGCTGAGGTGGAAATCCGGGAACATTTACAGCTCAGAGATAAAAAAAAACAAACAAACAACAAAAAAAAAAAGAACACGACCAACACGGCCTCTTTTTTTTTTTTTCCTTCAGGCCTTTTCAGCTTCATCACACCTGTGTTTAGAAGCGCTACATCGAAAAGGGTCCGGGCTGAAACAGCGTCTCACATAATCAAATTCACTAATATGCCGGTATATTAAAAATTCACATCATAACAGAAAAATAATACTGGTATTTGATATGAACCGAGCAACAACGAGCATCAAAAAGATTTAAACTATTTCCTCAGATTTTAGCAGCAGTTCAACAGTTAATTGAGCAACTGACACATAATCTGTCAAATTACTCACAAAGAGGAATAATTATATTTCTAAATACGTCGGGATGAATAATGTGCCTTTGTGTTTGAGACATGAACTCCTCGTGTGACAGACAGAAAGTCTATTTTCAGTTCCTAGTCATAATTAAATGATTTATCGAACATTTCATTGTGCCACTGAGGCATAATGGAATTAAACAGATTACAGATAAAGCGATGTCACGATACAGAGACGGAGACAGAGGCACCGAGCGAGGAGACATGTGACGGACGGAGCCAGACAAAGAGACGGAGAGGGACAGTGTCACCTGGCAGCGTGCGTCGTGTCCTACACCAGCTACGATAATGCTGACGCGACAGGATGTAACTGAGCAGCCCTGAACCTGACGCAGCTGCGCTATGCAGCACTACACCACCGTCAGTCTGCAGGATATCAGGTTTGTATCACGACTGATAAAAAAAATAATCCTATTTTTTTAGATTAGAGACTCAAGGAGAAGATTTGCAGAGTAATTAACCTGGCAAATAACTACTGGAACAACACGGTGAATGTCATGATCAGCAGTTTAACAAAAGAAATGTTTGTGCTCCGAGTAGCACAGTGGAAAAACACGACGTACACACAAATATAATATCATGAAGTGGGGATAACACCCTGTAACTGTGCCGTGATATGATAATGTAGATTTAGAGAAGAGAAAATTACACAAAAAAACAGAGAAACATCAGCTTAAAAACCGATATGCAGCCTTTCTGAGAACAAACACTCCCAAGTATGTGCACTTGGTTAAAATGTGTTGCAGATAATGCATTATCTGAACATAATAAACAGGAGCAGGTTGTGTTTCCCCGAGGTTTAACGTGACGATCAGTCCAAATCCTCTGCTGAGGCTGCAGATATTAAGAGTCTTAGTACGAGGGAAACTTTTTTAAGGGTAATTTATTACATTTTTGAGACTGTTTTTCTGGTTTTAGTGGAACTTAATTTGATCAGACGTCCGATTTAACTGAAATTCAGGACACAGATTAAACTCAGATGGTTCAGATATAGACTTGAGTGGGTGTGTCTTCTGCATGATGCAATGCAACAACACTTTTTGGTTTTATTTCCTACTGATGTGTGACAGAAAAAGCAGAGCAATCAACTCGCTGCACCAGCCGGTATCTAGGCCAGATGGACCAACTATCGCTCAGAGCCAGACACCATCAATAATCCAACTTCGTTTTATCAGCAGAGTCAGAACCCAGGCTGAACTTGTTACCTAACCAGCTGGGAATTCATCAATAAGGGAGCTGTGTGTGTGTGCGATGCAGTATTGATCTAGATGAAGTTAGTGAGCGAGCGAGTGAGTGAGTGTGTGTGTTTTTTTTTGGCAGTGAAGGTTCAGATAAAGTAATCTGGTAATCAGACAAGGCCAAAGTTTGGTCAGCAGGGTCGTCGCTGAACAAAGAATCACTTGTATGAACTGTGAGAACTGTTAGCTTATCAAAACACTATGTGTACGCGAGATTAAAGCACACGCAGATCTGATCTGACCAAAAAAAACTAAAAAAAAGTGTGGGGAAAAAGAATATATAGACAAATATATACATTTCAACTCAATTAGTTGATAGAAAAACAAAACTAGATATCTGAATATGAGGTTATTTATCTATTTTCTAAACCATTTATAATCAGTTACAACTACTGGAGATAATAAATACTGTGTGTGCAGGACTCTGAGGGTTTAATTCTAATCACCCAAACAAGCTTCAGTGTTTCCAGATGGATTTCACACAGGAAGCATAACTGCACAGTCACCAATGTGTCACTGCTGCACTATTCAGAAAGGGGTGAACTTTCCTCCATTATTTAAAGAGGTGAACTTTCCCTTCATCAAAAGGCAAACGAGAAAATACTGCAACTATAACTGTTTGATAACAGTTTGCAGGCCTGAGGCGACGGTTTCTCACTCGATTTCGCTCCATTAGATCGCTCTCACTGAGCACATGGATCACACGGTAACGCAAGTAAAGTAGATCCAGCGGGGCCACGTCCAGACAGTGCAGGGCTTAATCTCATTAGAGCCATGAATGCAACACGTGTAGTTAATACATGACCCTAGATGTCACTAGACAAGCATACAGCGGCTCACAATACCCCCAATCCTTTACCCAGCTCAGTTCTAGCCGACTGAGTGGTGAAATGACGGTTATATTATACTGACACAAAGCTTCAGAGGTTTTATCTGACACACTGGTGCAAAACCGGTACTTTTAAAATGGTGCTTTAAAGGTGGAAAACATCCAAACTTTGCTCATAAACGGTGCCTTTTTCATTGTTAGGGCACTTTGTGACGTGCAAGTTGACTTGTGCAGAAATAAACTAATCAATATAAAATAAAATTCACAGCAAACGGTCATAATTACCATGATAAAAACAGAGGCGTGGGGTCTGGCAGGCTATCAAAGACGCTACATTTCTCAGCTTTTAAAAAATGCTACGCGTTATCACATGTTTAATCAAATTCAAGGTGTTACCTCCATTGCAAAATATCTCCTTCAAGCACTTGTTGCAAGTTTCCAACTCCAAAAATCTAAAACAATCTATGACAAAAAACTGACGTGATGTCACGTGTAGCGTCGGCACAGCAATAGAGCTAAAGCTAAGCTAATTAAAAATTCAGTTGCATTTATGGAGCAAATCTGCATTTCTTTTCTATCTGATTAGTACTGTTAGTGGTATCATCCATAATATGGACTGAATACATAAATACATCCTACACTTTATAAAAGATTTAAATCACAGTTGAAACTGAGTCGCAAACAGATGCAAAAACAAGAACTAGTTGTAAAGAGGCGTTTTCTCTGCAGCTACTCTTTACACTTGGACTGACGTAAACTCTTGACATATATTCAGAAACAGGTTCCCATAAAAAAACGAAAGGTCAAAGTTCAGACGGCCTCCAGATTATTAACTATTGTAAGGACTTTCCATATCCCGTTAATGTGCAATGTTCTTCCCAACTACATGTACATACACTTTTATTTTTTATACTTGCTGTTGTACATTGTCTGCATCCCTGTCAACAATTCTATATTTTATTACTTGAACTTTGCTTTGTTTGTTTGTTATATAGCTTTTGTATATTTTTTGATACTAATTTTATTCCTTAGACCACACATATGTTTGCACATGTGTCTGTTATTGCTGAATGTCTCTGCTGCTGTCAACAACGAGAAGTTCCCCAGTGTGGGAGGAATAAAGGCAAATCTTATCTAACGTTATCTTATCTCATCTTACCTGTAGATTACTCAGTTACAGATATTGGAAAGAATAACATCAACAGAACCGAAGCATAAATCTAATGTTGCTTTTATGACAGCGGTTGCTTAGTGAACAGTAGGTGACCTAAATGTGACGTACAAACGATGAAAAACACTTTCTTTTTGCTAACATGCACACATACAGTCACATGTCACTCACCTTCTGCAGGCTGGTCGGGTTGAGCTGTGTTTTGTCGATGATCTTTATTGCAACCTGTAAGGAAACGACTTATTTACTGCAACAGATCAGAGCTGACACAACTTCAAAAAGAATCACTTAGAGGCTTAAAAAGGCTGCACTTTGCACAATTATCTATATGAACTGGTGCTTATTATTTCCTTGACAGACGGTTTCTATACAGACAAACATATTACATTTACGACAAATTAAGACAAAAAGCAAACCAAAAAAAAAAAAGAAACACCCCCAAATTTAGTCCCTGAACCACCCTGGGAGAATCTGGGTCTGTCTCTGCATCCTCATCATCAGAGCAGAGACTTAAACTGCAACTCAACAAAATGTGAAGCAACACAAATGAAGAATTTCCCCCTTATGTCTGTCATTGTAGCACCAGGCAGTTTTTAAATCCATTAATCAGCTATTTCTTCCACTTCTGGAACAAATTAATGGCTGCTGAATATTGTGATCTGATGCTGAGTTTTTGTCGACACATTTCTAGCAGTAAATTACATTAGCACAACCGAGAGGGGCTTTTAGAGGCTTAACGGCATGTAGTGACCTGGTCAAAGACGGCATCAAGCCACCACCCGATGCACGACCCTCTTCTGCTTTATATGAGTGGAACACAGCAGCAGCAGTAGCGCTCACATGATCGGGAGCCAGTGGCAGACACACAAAAAAAGTTTCTTGGGCCTTGAGATACCAACTCAACTGATGTAGGTCAAGGGTTTTATGAGAAGAAAGACGACTGTGTATTTAAGTACACAGACATACGCCTGCACTCTACAAAGGCTCTAAGGTCTGGATCGTGCTGCAGGGCTCGAGTCTGTTTCTGGCTCCAAAAACATTTATCTACTGCAGCTTTTCTCTCATATAAGCCTGTGTGCACTACTTTCCTTAAGTTTCTTAAACTCACCTCTCTGCCGGTCAATATGTGTCGTGCCAGCTTGACCTTGGCAAAGTTTCCCTTGCCGATGGTCTTGAGCAGCCGGTAGTTGCCGATGCGCGGCTGCTCATCCGAACAAAAGGCAATGGAGTTACGACATCGGGCGCCGAGGGAGCGACTCGACCAGCCAGTGCCTTTCTCTGAGCGGCTGGCCGACAGGGAGGCATGCTGAGGAGAGACGGAGATGAACGGTTAAGTTTAACTGAACACTCACACAATCCTGCACAAAACGACTGTTTTACTACGTTCTGCAACTAAAACGGTTGGAAAATCTAAGAACTGTGAGATTCATTCAATCAATCTTAAAGCATGAGAAAATGTGGGGATATTAAGGTTTAAACTCTGCATTGCATTTGCTTTTCAAATGTGTTCATGTTCTGCTTTGCCTTTCAGTTGAGCGACAGTAAAAAAATATGTTTATTTATTTGAAATAAACTCTAATTTGCTGAATTAATTGATGAATTAATTGAGAAAACACTGATCTAAAGAAAGGTATACCCTCCAAATGAACTCCCTTCCCTGGGTGATATAAAACCAACAGAACGCCAACAAAGACCTTGTGACCATGACTCTGGTCCCGTTAGTCATGTGACTGGAGTCAGGGTTGAAAAGCAAAACGCAACCAGGTCACCTATAGATCCCATCACACCTCTTATGGTCCCACATTCTTCACATTCGTGAGTGGATGTGAGGTCACGGCCGTACATTAATCAAAGTGCTCAATTCTCTGCTGATAAATACAACAAGCTCTGCTAAGACACTATGGACCAGATCTACTAGGATCCCAAATTTGCAATCTAGAATTTTGCGTGTGGGCTGCAACTGCGGTTTGCGGGTGATTCAATAAAAGTGATTGTCTAAATGACAGCGGGTGCAAACATCCGTATGTAAATGAGGGATTTACGGCACTATTGGTGTTCACCGTTGAGACTTTGCAAACGCAAAGTGACATTCGATGCCGTTACGTTGAAGGTGTCAGACAAAGAGGCAAATAAACAGAAATGTGTTTCATGGGATAACTTTTAGTTGCAAAAAGAAGATGCGCGAATTCCTCCTCTACAATAACAGCAGCCATGTGTGCGCAATTACACGCAGGACAAACCGTTCGCAACACGTTCCTTTTGAGACACGTTAAAACTCGACGCAATTTCTATGAGCAAAATTTTTACACCTTTGAAAGAGTTCGAGTTAACAGTTAAACTGTTAGTAAATCAGTTTGTAGATTTTTTTTTGCGTGCACAATGAGCTTTCTGTTTGGCATGGGATTAGTTTTACCTGGGGACATCCTCTGACTCAGATATTGGCACATTTTGCACAGGATAAACAAACTCTGTGTTATACTCGAATTTAAGTTGCGTTTTTTACGGCTCTGCTACTTCCCACCTCACTCTGCTGCACAGACAGTTTGAATTACTTTACAATTCTAGATAGTATTTATCTAAATAGGGGAGGAAATTACCAACAACCTGTCAGTGATTAAATCAGCTCCACCTTTGCCGATGAACAAATGAATGGTTGATTTAATGATTTCATTTGTCTAAATGGGTGAATAGTTTAGCGGCATCTCAACTTTGCATCCTAACATCTGTCCAAACTTTGATTTGCACATCCTTCATAAATCTTAAACAAAAGTCTTGTGTCTTCACTTGAACCCTCACCCCTAAATGGATTAGTATGATCACATCACCTTACGAGATTTATGGCAGTTAATTTGTGGTGTTATTTTTACTTTACAGGATTAAGATCACAGACGTCCCCATGATTATGACAAATTATCAGAGGTCCCCAGGTAAAAATCAGACCCATGTGAATAGGGCTTAAAGCAGCCTGGAGCCGGGTATAAGACGTCACCAGGAGGCCAAACAGAAGGATAAGAGAAACACATCTCTAATTGGAAATTACAAGCTGCAAACTGGCTCTAAATTTTAAACTCTCGTAAACTCTAGAAGAGAAACATCCAACTGAAGCAAACTAGTGTGAACCTTTCATCTGTTGTGGGGAAGAAACGAGGAACAAGGAAATAAGAAAGAACAGGAAACGTCAGAACATACAAACGGACATATTTTCAATTCCTGCCTTCGGGCCTGACAAACGATTACGAGAACAAATACAAGCATTTCATACGAAGTGTCAAATGGTTTTATTTTTCACAGCGTTTAGCTTAGTTTTGTTTGCCAGCTTCCTCCCACTTTCACAACCCTTAACACAGAAATGGCCCGAGCCATATCAGTCAGTGGTATTTTAAGGCAGCGCTTAAATGATAGTCAACTTGGATATTAATATACTCCACGTTGTGCCAGATCCATTCTCTATTTACAGTTCATTTACCGAATGATTGAAATAAGCTGCAGTGTTAATGACTGGAAAAAGACTCAAATCTGGACAAAAAAATAAAAAAAAGGTTGAAATCAGACCAGAATCTAAAACAAATGATCCCATAAATCCGTATGCAAACAAAGGTTGTGTCAAGTGTACAGTACTGCATAAAGCCCTGCACAGATTAGACCTTCTAGAGAAAAGAGTTAGGGAAAAGTACCAGAGGGTGAGTCACTGTATTACTGTAAGAAAGGGGAAAAAGTACTTTGTTTTGAGAGAAACTGTGCAACACTCACTCTGTATTTCCACAGAACGAGAACAACACACACAGACATACACAGATAAGAAGCGTGAATTGCACTCGTTGTGCACAAAAACTAATAATTTTTCCAGCACACATGAGAAATGCCTCAGGTTTTTAATACTATTACAAGTGATATAACTGCTACTATTGTTATTCTGCAGCTGAACACCGACTTCAGATTAAAAGTGAACGTCCATGTTTCCATCCTCTACCCTAATCCACCTCTTCTCTTCAGTTCCATTTATCGAATTATCGATATTTTCCTTCATCTTCTTCTTTGGCCCTTCATATCACAATCATTATTTATGTCTCCAAGTGGCTTTTGGCACAATCTTCTACTTTCCACACAACTTAAATCCTTAGATGTAAATGATGTAGAGCAGGGAACCGATCTGGTCACAAGTGGCATATGGAGATGTTATGTGGAGCTGCATGCTAACGGTTAATGTCCAGGATGAAGAGTCGTACTCAAGAGTTGTCTGCTTGGGATCGGACCCCCCCCAAGACAGATTGGATTAAGCTTTTTATCTTTAACTTTAACTGGACCATCGCAAAATCGATTTTCTCCAGCATGTATACGCCTTAATTGGACTTTAATTGGACAAAGCGTGTGCACAGGCGCCACAACCGCTGCGTAAGAAGCCAGAACAAAAACATCCAAGAAAGCTGGTCGCAGAAGAAGAAGAAGAAGAAGAAGAAGAAGAGGAGGGATAGCGCCATGTTATCTGCACCATAAGTAGCGCACACATTACGTACAAGATTAAAAAAGCTGAACTATTATCCATCTGGTTGTTGTTTGAAATGCCGGTTTGACACATGAACGAGTCCAGTTGTTTATTAAATGATGTAATAGGTCAACTGAAAAGGGGGTCGTATTAACCTGCTGAAAAGACACCTATCGCCACCTAGTGTGGTGGAGGAGGACACGTTCCCGTCAGTTATTCGATTTTCTCTGTTGCATGTAAACTGGGACGAGGGCCACATTCAGAAAGTCGAATTTTGAGTATAGCTCATTTAAGGTGTGCATGTAAACACACTGAATGTTTGTGGTCCAGGTACTTGATGCTGTTGACCATCTCTACAGCTTCTCCCTTGATGTAAAGGGAATGTTTTCGTCACATTAACGCAGACATTGTTCTCCCTGCACCGGCCCATCATGTCCTCCGCCTCCTGTCCATACGCCGACTACGTAACAAAACAAATACTTGGAGTCTTTCTGAATTTCCGTTCTTTCTAAAGAATGAAGATTGCAACCTTTAAGAAGACAAACGGCAATTTGTGTGAACCTGTACACCAGAAATCAACCACAGCTGGTTCTGGTGTTTGTGTTTGATCGCTCTATATACGACGCTGGACCACGGACAGAGGGTTGAGCTGGAGCCTTTACTATGGATCACACTCATATATAACACTATAGCCTGGTCCAACCCTTCATTTTCACCTCCTCGGCCCTTCCCCCATTTATTCACCCCTTCTTCGCTCTCCCCCAGCTCATCCCATCCCCCAGACAAATCAATTTGCCCCCCCCACCCCTCCCAACCCAATTCCCTCTGTTCTCCCTCTCCATGCCTGGGCACGCCCTCCCTTTTGTCTCCCCGCTGCTATCTTTATTTTCAGCGACCTCGCATCAATTTGAGCTTCACGCCGGCCCTCCGTCACCCTCCCCTCCCCTCCCCCTTGCGTCTCCCCCCCCCCCAACATACCCCTTTCTTCAGGGAGCGCAGTCCATCGATTCACCCCACTCCTTCTGATTACCACGCACTTTCATTCGGGAGAAGGTGTGATGGGGTTTCTAGCGCTGGACGACCGACTAAGCAAAGGTATTTGGGTGAGGAGTGGGTGAGGAGTGGGGGGAGATAAAAGCCCACCCCAAGATAATTATGGATGTAAGGTGACATTCGGTGCAGAAGATGGATGGAGGGCTGGTGGAGTGAGTGTGTGGGATGGGGGTAGTACGTTATTTGCACATTCAGCAACCAAGCAGCACCTTGCACTTGGAAACTGGAAGAAAAAGAAAGTCGAGGATGTAACTGAAGCTGGATTATATCGCTGTACTATTAGGTTAAAATCACATTATGTGAAGTATCTGATATTTATCTATATATTTATGTTTATTAGGGGTGAGTATTGGCAAGGACTTAACGATACGATACGTATCACGATACATTATTGCGATATATTGCAATATCCTACATAGTTATCTGAGAAAATTTAAAAGCAGCTTAAAATACACGTTGCACATATGTACATACGATGACAGTGATAATTCACTGCATAAATTGAGTCAAAAAACAATATTAATTTAAATGATCCATTTCCAATTTATTGCGCTTGTGCAGAAAAAGTGGTGGTGGAGGTGTTGAAGTCCTTCACGACTGGACCAAAACGTGATTTTTTTCCTTTTAAAATCGATATTAAGTCAAAATCCACACTGTATCGGAAGAAAAAATATTACGATATATGTTGCCATATCGATATTTTTTCCCCACCTCTAATGTTTATTCCATTTTCTTCTTATTTTGTTTTATTTTTTTCCTTTGCTGTGCATATTTGTTGAAAAACTTAAAAAAAAAAGCAGATATGTTGAATAAGATTCTGAATGAAACTGAAATAAAAACTGGATTAAAAAAAATCAGCTCGTTTTTGCCACATTTGTTAAAAAATAAATAAATAAATGGTGCGTGTAGATTTAAATTCAGGGCTCAGAATGAAAATCCCGATCAGTTTGAGTTTCCTCATTAAACTTAATGTGACAATTAATTTTTTACTGCACCATCTGCAATTCATGTACACTGAGCAAATCCTCATTCAGCATCGGGGGAAAAAATAGGGAAAATATTTGTCATAAAGCAGAATGAACCTGAAATATTTGTTTTTTTCCCCTCCTACTATTGCCAGCATGGATTTAATCGTAGTAAAATAAGCAGCAGAGATTCATAGTAAAACATCTCTCTACAACAAACTCAACATGTTTAAATCATCAAGCAGCTTCTTCTGTTATTGACTCAGCATTGAAGTTGATCCTTTAAATTCTTGTGTGAGCAACAGGAATGATAAAGTGGTGTCATTGAAACAATAATAAACTTGGGCCTCAGGAGAAAAATAGAAACGATTAAACATCCAAAGAAAAATGCTGTGCGCTGCATGTGTAGCTAAAGCATCTTGATACAGTTTATTTCAATATTGAGGCTATATAAATAAAATTAAATTCAATTAACAACGTGCTCTCGTTATTTCCCTATAAACTTTTGAACCTCTTAAACTGAACGATGGCACGAAATGCCTGAAGGACGCAGATCACGGTCACATGTAAACAGATAAAGATTGTATCTGTCCTCCTGCTGACACTTCCCACTAAACACAAACATACATGAGTCAGCTGCTTTTTTCTGCAAACGAAGAGCATTTAGCATAAATAAAAAAAAAACTAAACATACTATGGTTTATATGCCTTTTTAGTTATATTAAGATGAGTCTACAGTCATGAATTGGAGATGACAATAAGGAAATAGTAATGAGTAATCACTCTTAACTGTTCCTCCTTAAGACTTAAGTAACGCTGGTGGCAAAAACAGTCACGAGTTTCCTTTTCCTTCGAACTTCCACTGTAAAGCAGCAAATGGAATGATTTTTGGTGAGGAACCTTAATTTTACATAAATTTTCAGTAGGTTTATAATAAACTATGGGCAAAAAACCAAAAAAAAACGTGTGAGTCGCATTTCATGTATCACGTTTGACTGACCAGTTGTTTTTTTTTCTGCTTAAATCTTCGCACAAGGGTTAAAAGAAAATGTGTCGGCTAAAGCATGTTAGCATGTCTTGCATAGCGACTCTACAGCACAGCAGCTACGCTCCATCTGTGCCGGTCTGTGTCTGTGTGGGCGTGAATAAAATGCTAAGTTAATGGGATGATGGGAAACTCTCATGAATCTTGTCGTTGCCGTTCTTCTAGTCTGAATATGTTCCTACTTTGCCTGAAACCTGATGGCGCTCATCTTTTTATAATTTAACACTATATGATTTCCTGAAACCCAAAAAAATAAAAACGTTCATCCCTTGTTACGTCCTTAGATGCTGCGTCATTTCAGGAGTTACACAAATACTTGCGTCGGGGTTTTTTTTTTTGAATCACACACGAATAGTACAGATGTGCAGATATTCAGGGATTGTGTAATCGCAGCTTTTAAGAAACCCGGGGGAGCGTGAAAAGGGAAGGCGGACAATGTTACGTCGAGACACGCAGAATGACGAACGTGTTGCCAAACAATGGACCACACCCTGAAGGAGGCGTCTCGCCCGCCGCTGCAGCCTTGACTTTCTGTGGTTTGCAGTGTGTGTGTGTGTGCGTGAGCTGGTGGGAAGGTGTTGAGTAATGACGGGATGTGTGACACTGGTCCTCCAGCAGAGGAACGGTGTTAACCACTGGCCATCTTCACCCTCTATTAACAGACACAAACAGACACACACAATGCTAGTCCAGCTTCCTCTTCCCCCCCTCGGCTGCTGAGGTTTTCTGCCTCCGTGTCGCTGACCCTCACATTCACCTCCTCTATCATACACCAGCAGACGCCGAGTCTCCGGCCACACGGCAGAAAGCACATATCATTACTGGAAATTAAAAAGAATTTGAATCTGCCCGTGACAACGCTCTTAACTTTGTTTACTGGTGAATGTAACATTAATCACTGTGAATTTCAAAGATTTCCCGCTGGTGACGACATCATGTCCCAGCGCAGTGACTAAAGGATATTTAAAGATCGGCGTTTGGTCTTTCAGTCAGTGCGTTTACATGCTTGAAAATTGACTTTTTTTGGATGTGGCCCTTGTCCCAGTTCACATACAACAGACACACTAGGTCCGATGTGTCTTTTTCAGCGGCCCCCTTTCCGGTCGACCGATTACGTCATATTATAAACAACTGGAGTAGTTCATGTGTCAAACCGGCATTTCAAACAACAACCAGATGAATAATAGTTCAGCTTTTTAATCTTGTACGCAATGTACATGCTACTTGAGATGGCACAATCCCTCAGGTGGTTCTTCTTCTACCCCTCGTTTACCTTTATCTTCTGCGACCGGCTTTCTTGTAAGTTTTTGTCCTGGGGTCATACGCCAGCGCACACGCGTGTTGTCCAGTTAAAGTCTGATTAAGGCGCATACATGGCGGAGAAAATCGATTTCCAATCTTTCCAATTACCTGGATGTCTTAGTCGGATGAGCAGAAATCAGATTTTAGTCACAGTAACGTGTTTACATGACCTTAAGTTGTCCAGTTAAAGTCGGATTAAGGCAATAATTAAGTCCTTTGATGTGATGTAATATATATCGAGCAAAACTAAAAGGAAATAGCATGCGAATAAAAGTTTTAGGAATGTGTGTCTGCTACATCTAAACCATAAAAACAAAAGAAAGTGCATTAATAGAAGAGTTCATCGGGCTTTTTAGTGACATGTTCCACATTAACGTACTAGCATATAGTTATCGGAAAAATATCTATACAATTAAAATCAAATTTTTCTTTGAGTAGACTGGTTATTTTAAATTGTCAATTTGGCAACTAGACAAACTGGGACTGGGATTTTGTTTGTTGAGGTTAAATATATGACTTTGCTATGAATTGGTTGGATATGTTGAGGATACGGGTTGTGATCGGGTGCAGATACACAACTGTGTAGCTCAGGCTGTATTTATTTATGTTTTTATGAGTTTTGAATCAGTGTTTATAAGACAACGTTTATTGATCCCACGTATGGGAAATTATCTTGTCACAGTCGTGCAGAATTAGGTAAGAAATATATCATAAAAAACAAAACAATAAAAGACTTGTACAAGAATATAACAGCACTCTGATGGTCAGTATATACAGTGTGTGCTGGGAATTAAAGAAATTGGAATATAATATTGGAATATGATATAATTGCATCATAATATAAATACGTTGTGAACTGTAAATGAGTAAATGAGGACGTTATATTCTGTGGCAATGGAAAATAAAATAAACCTTATATCAGCATAAATACAACTGTTGACTAGAGGTATAAGACGCTGCTCACGCAACCAAGGCTCAACAGTAAATGCGACATTTCACTCCTTCCTTGTCTACGGCGCCTAAGTCTCTTTGTCAGCAACTAAAAAAAAAACTCACATCTCACTCATCAATCAGGAGTGTGTGTCAAGACCAGCAGGAAGTTGCAACTTGACCTGCGTCACGTCCTGTCCTGGAGAGAGAGAGATGTCACGGCGATGACAGCAGACGTGACACATGTGGCGCTGCAACACTCGGGCGAGCGTTTCCTGGCAGGCGGCGGCGGCGGCGCACGGACGGAAGAAGAGAGCGCTGCCAGAAAAACATGCTACTGACCATGACGGACAGGCTGTCTGATAGCGAGGAGCCACGGCTCGATCAGCTGCTGCTGCTGCCTCACTTCGCTCCAAACATTCATGTGATCTGATTTAGTCACGAAGCACAAAGCTCCACACAAGTGGAGCTGGTATAGCAGAGAAAACTGGATAGTAGTCACTTACTCTCTCTCTCTATATATATATATGTGTGTGTTAATGTGGAAGTATTAATCCTTCCTTTGTAAGAATAAGAAGTTTTGTTGCAGCTATGCACGATATAACAGTAAAAGCACACAAATAGATGCAATTTATATATAATATATGTTTACTTCTGTGTCTATTTCTTGCACATTTGTTCATACACTAATCTTGCATTGCTTATACTACGTATACAACCTTAATCTCCCCCTTAACTCCAAGGAGTTACAACAACTTAACTGCAATATTACAATACGACTCTTAATTTAATCCATGCTTACATTTTTTTTACATTTTCATCTTGCAGCAGGCCTCACATTGCACACAACATGCTGCTTTTGCCCGCCCACCTTTGTGTATTTCTTCTCTTGCTCTTTATTTATTTATTTTATGTACGTATGACTCTTCACCGTCCTAATTGCCCGTCGGGAATAAATAAAGTTTTTTCTGATTCCGATATATTATTAGAGTGTGTTTTTGTGTGCAACTGTGCTACTGCGACCAAGCAATTTCCATGTGGATCATTTAAGTCTGTCTAAATCTAAATCCAAGGCATATGTGCGTCCACCTTAATAACACAAATATGGAAGCTATTGGTGCCTCAGTGAAGCTCAGTTAATGGCTTTTCTTCCAACGTCAGTATTAAGCACAGAAACCGTTTGACATTAGGTTAAAATTGATCTATTGATCATCTAACAGAGTCAAAACATCTATGTAACATTTAACATTTCAACATGTCACCACAGAATAATTATTTAATTCATGTTGCTTCACTTTCTGCTGAACTAGAAAACACGTGTGTGCATGATGAAAAGTCAAGTTATCCTGGGTTTATACACTGAAAACCTGGTTGTCAATTCCAAATAATCAGTACTGACTGACTTTGGACGTCTTCAAGCTAAAAGACTAATCTGGAGATTTTCTAGGAAAAAAATACAATATATAAATATAATTGGCCTCTGTAAAGTTGTGGGTGAAGGAGATAGTGACATGTCTTATGTTGGAAAGAGTTACATACATATACTGTTAGACAGAAAAGAGAAACAGTTTGTTAAAGTATGGAAACTCTTCTTAGACTTTTTGGATGCGAACTTTACGTGTTCAAGTTTATTTATTTGATCTTATTTATTTCTGTTACCACTGTTTAATTTGTATTATTATTATTTGTTATTATTACTTTCTTTTGATTGTTTTGTTGTATAGTACATGTATACTTTATGACCGGGGTCACTGCTATTTGCATGTTTTTCTTATATGTACAAAAACTATTGAAATATTCAACGGCGAGCAGCTACTAAGAGAATTCACCTTCCTCCAAGAGGGACTGAAAATCACCCACAATTAATGAATTAACATCTTCATACCACTGCAGCAACGTAGCAGCTGACATACACTTCCAGATTCCTACCAAAAACCACTGACCGGAATATAAAAATCATGTCCCCAGGCCAGTCTGAAGTCTGTTGTTTTTTACTGAAAACTCTTTTATTCTAAGTAGCAGTCGCAAAAATACATGAAGTACAACTTTTTCCCCTCATTCAATTAAGAAAAATGTAACTCTAAAGCAGAAGTCTTCAAGGTTTTCGAGGCCAAGGATCCCAAACTGATGGAGGGATTAAGTAGGGACCCCCTACCTACCTACATGTGTTGTTATTTATAAATATACGGTTTTAGTATCACTTTGCATTCAGGATTAAGTTATTCAAATAATGCATAGTTTATTTCAAACATGTGCAACAATAGAGTGGCGTTGACGTCTTCTGCCTCCATTAATCCCTTCACTAAAATATGTTGGATTTATATTAATGTGCATTTAAAGAAATTTTAATTTGTGGGAGAAAATTAAAAAAAAATGTGTCTAATCAATCAAAGATTTTGCGACCGCCCTGCAGTACCTACACAGACCTCCCAGGGGGTCGGGGACCACCTGTTGAACACCTACACTCTCAATTTAGGAAACCTGCACTAAAATCTTCATCTATTAGCGGAAGTTAAATTAAATTTCTCATCTCAGCCTTGTTAAAAGCAGTTCAACTCATTCATTAAATTCACACGAGTTTTGCAAATTTACATAATATTTAACCTGAATATTGAATATTCCTTCTATAAAAGCAGTAATCCACATATTGTTTGTTGTCTCCTCTGTGCTGTGGATACAAGAAAAAGACCAAATCTTTCTGTATATTCTTAAATTCTGTCGACCAACTCAGCATAATCTAAATATTATCGCCAACACGAGCCGGATGGCGCGATTTCAAAGAGGAAAAACTACCCGACGTTGTGGGTTAAAAAGCCGACCTCCCTCCTCCGGCCTGACATTATCTGGCTCCAGTATGCAAAGTGTAACTGGATTCCTCAGTCTGGACGGTGCAGGGCTGCAAACACACACCCACACACATTGATGCTTTCTGGTCGCCTCTGGAGATCTGCCACATTACTCAGCATATAATTCACCACGGGGCTGTGATCGTCGGACCGGGGCTGAGCACGGGTCAGATTTATTCTGTTCGGATCAACGGCAGCAGATTAAAGCGCTGAGTCACTCCTTGGCTAGACCTCGGTTTCTCTCTCCGTCTCTACACGGTGTGATTCGTTTCTCTGTAATGATCTGTCCCCTTAAACCCCCGTGTCACGACATGCCCCGAGACGCAAACGCAATAAATCCGCTCAATTTTTTTCCTTTTTCCAAATTTAGACACAACCGTATACGATAATTATTCCCCCCGCGTTTGGTTTTATTTTTGTACCAACCCAAGTAACTGCTGAGATCAGATCTATGACGGAAACATTCCTCAGATGAAGTCTTCCAAAGATGGAAAAATGACATCAGTCGACCAGACAGGTTGTAAACAAGGGCGCAGTTTTTCAAACAAATCCGAAATATCATTACTAATGCCCGCAGAGTTAAAGAAAACGGTGACGCAACCGTGAGAACTCGGCTAAACCAGAAGGTCCAGAGTTCTCACAGTGGAGTGATTTGTCACGTTTTAGGTCTGGGAATCACTATTAATGTCCTGAATCTTTTCAATTCTGATTCAGAACGTCCAAATTTGACTTGATTAATTGAGAGATATTTCTAAACATTTCATGGTCTCATCTACCTGAAGTTATCCACTCCTCCCTGGATGAACAATTATCCAACCGGCCCATGATTCATCTTATTCTCTCAAACTCTTCCATAACATCATCAGCTATATCTTGTATTATTAGATTCTACGTGTTTCTTTCAGTCCGATGCATCTTTGACAGAAGTTTTCTGTTTCTCCTCAAGTTTTCCTCCTGGTAAAAGATAATCATTTTATTCTTGCTCTGGCTGTTTTTTGTAAAGCGTCTTGAGACAAGTTGTATTGTTAATATTTTGCTTGTGGTTGGAACATCTTGCATCGGGCTTTTATCCAGCTCTTCTCTATCTACCTTCATACTTTTTAAATCCAAAATGACGTCACGCATCGGATTTCAGCGCTGACGGCGTTTTCAGAGTCGGAGCTCTTCTCACACATCGACTAATCTCGTTGTGTGATCTCGAGAGACGTGCCAGACCGTCTTGTAAATGTCTAATCAGAGGACGCAGATAACAGAATATAACTGTTTATGATTTTATCAGGCGTTCAAATAATTTTCACCATTTGTCACAAAACTACAAACTACAAAAATGCTCATCACCTTCGAGCCACTTGCCTCGCTATATGCAGTCGGATACAAAATCCTATACAACATCTCACAACTCAAAGCAACAATCTATCGCAGTTTGTAAACAATGTGATGTTTTTTGAGGGGCGGGGCTTAGCTGGAGGCAATAATCTCAAACGCTATAGCCTGTAAACGACGGTTAGCATGTTTCAGCCGATTGTTTTGCTAAGAATGGGTGAGGAAAACGCATATTTTTAAAAAGTTGACTCTGACTGATGGGACTATATTCACCGATCCCTACACTCTCACTCACTGGATGGATGATTTGACCAAAGGAGGACACAGAGGGGACGAAGTCTGGTCTGTCTTTATCAAGTGAAGCCTCTGATAGAAAGATATTACAAGAAGTAAGAGGAACCATTGTGGAGGGTAACGTAGTAAATACAACTTCTGCTTGGAGGTCCACGAGACATACAACTTAGCTAGCCTAGTGGTTAGCATTAGCATTAACCTGTAACTGAAATGCCCAAACTAATGATTAACTTCACCTAATTTCAGTCCCAATTAAGTCTAACCCATCATGTTATCCAGGCTGAGACTGATAATGCATTACATATTAATCTTATCTGATATTAAGTGTGCGTTACAAGTGTTGTTGATGATTGATGTAGGATTTTCCCTCTTGACAGTGACTGTGTTCGCCTCCAGCTTCCCTCTGTTTTGCTTCCAGCGAACGCTGCGACGTCACAGTGACGTAGGGCACGAAGGGGTCTGCCCATGGAACATGTGAGTCTAAGGGTAATTTCTGATTAAGTGGGTGAAACAATGGGTTTGATGGTCGAGTTCAAGTGGCTTTTATTTATTTAGTTCGAAACAGAGGTTCTACAGGAAATCATTAATAAACATTATCGGCCAAGAAACGAGCTGCTGATGTATTATTTTAGGACTAAGGCCCGCTGCAGGAAACTATTAAGACCTCAGTGTTAGCGGAAGTCGTGACACAGCACACACCCCACACTGCACTACTGTGCTCTCCTACAAGTATTATAAAAATGACTATCGACTGGCCTGTGTTTCTGTTCTGCAAGGAACAGCTGTTTTCTGCTACGAACGTTTCCTCTGGTTAACAACGAGAACATTACACCATCATGTGATCACTATCTTTATGAGTTACAGCTCAACGTAAACAACATGAAACGTGAGGTACAAGAACACTGCAAAGAACCCAGTTTTAGTCAGTGAATGTATATAAAGGTAGGAACCATATGGATTCACTTGCACAACTGAAAATAATGGATATTAAAGTTAATACGTCTACTATTCAACCCAACGACGGTTCTGAATCTTGTGAAAGCTCTTTACCTCTTCATAGAGCGCAGACAAGAGAGAACCAACTCTATGGACGCAAACAGACTTTAGAGAATAAGAAGAACAGAGATTGCATGTGCATGGGGTTAAACTGCGGCAGCTCAGACCTGAGGAGAGGCACGGAGCGCTGTAAGTCGACACCTGAGAGCCTGATAGTAGAAAAAAGCCTATTGCACAATGAACACAACGGACCCGACTGTGTGCTCTCCACTGAGCGTCTTTCATGCTCGTCTGACGGTTCCTTTTTGTGCATATCTGTGTGATAACGCGTTGGTCTTGCAGGGGGTCCTCCTCGTGTGTGTGTTCGGTCTATGAACAACGTCATTATTCTTCCACGCCGTATCCTGATACCCAGAAAACACTACACCTGGTCTGCAGCCGTTGACAAACCCTCGAATACATTAAAGCTGCAACTTCATGACAGTTACAGTTGGACTTTGTGCCAAGTCTAATCACAACACATAGTTTTATCTGTAACCTACATTTACTGGCACCTTTGTATCACCACCCTAATTACATCTGGAGAACGTATGTGCAGGAAACTAAACTGATAAAAGTTTTTATGCACATATATTTAAAAGTTCCTCAACAGCAGAAGAAATAAAAAGTGCATTTTAAAAACAACAGACCAGATAACGTAGCATTTACGAAAGTATTAATAATCAGATAGCAGTTTGGCAAATCCTATAATTTTCCTTAAAAAAGCTGCACAGACATGTTCTTGAGGAAGCCATTTACAAGAGAGTCTGGTAAGCTCTTAAGCTCTTTTCCAGCGCTGCAGCTTTACATTCACACACTCATAGCTGCATCTAGTCTGCGTTACCACAGGCTCACACGTCTGCTCACAATGACAAGGAAACTAGAAAAATAATGGCAGCTCTGCATCTTTTTTTTTTGTTAGCAATTAAGCTACTTTTACCAATTAATTTCTCTTGTGGATCTTTAAAATCCACCCAAGTCTAAGTGTAAGTCTAAGTCACGGGGCACAATGGTGGAAGATCTATTTATTTCTCGCTTCTCTGACCTTTGGGCTACTGTTGCAACCGTAACACATTTCAGTTTGGTTGAGCTGGTGGCTCGTGCACAAAAAAAACCACACACATCAGCGAAGGCATTGTGACCAATAGACTTTATCTAATATCAGCCCGACCCCCCTAATTTTATACCAATCATACATGGTTCAGTTGGTCTCAGCAGACCAGATGATTAAAAGCCTCAGGTTGTTTGTGACTGTATGTTGTGTGTTTCTAAGTGAAACAAATGCCACCGAGGATATCTGAGGTGACTGCCAGCTTCTGGGTAACACACACACACACACACGTCAGGACAACAAGTTCATGGATCTTCGTCTTGTCCGAGGACCACGAAAGCTTTGCCTTACACACACACAGACACGTTGGCCTTTTTCGTAATAACGCACAGCCGTGCATGTGCACACAAGTACTCACCCACACCTACGACATGACTTCCTTTTTTCTCTCTCACACACACACACACACAGATAAAAAAAAAAAAAAAAAAATGACTAACCCTCAAGGAAAATAGTTGTACTTTTTGTAGCTGGCCAGACGTACATCATGTCTATTTAACTCGTTAGAATCATTTACCTCATTCTTCCTAGAAAACAGAAATATAGATATTAATAGATGCAGGTTTAGTTCGGTTAAAGTCATCTGACTGTACATACACCATAAACACTCATTATTTCACAACATTACAGCAGAGATGTTTCTCCAACTTGTGCTGCCTATTTCTACCTAGAACAACGATCGAGTAAAAACGATATCCAATTCCTACAGCCGTTAACTTAAGTAAACTTCACTCAAAGGTGGAATATTCACCATAAAACATAATTATATTGCCAAGACCAACATTGGAACAGCACGTGCTACATGCTACATGCTAGTAGCAACAACCAGACAACCTCACAGCTCACCATTGGATACGTCTGGAAAAAGAAGCCGTCTGTTCTGGCTCCTTTTGGGAAAAAAATAAAAAATAAAAAAAAAAGCACATCAGTGAGCTCCTCTGATGCTCTTGGTATCAGATGGGACTCCTGCTGCGACCGTGCTACAGAGACCTCTGATCAAAGGAACAGATGAAGACAGGACTCTTGTACTTCGGCTGAACAAAAAAAGCGGTATCTGAGCATCCCTCGTCTGATGCACTTTGTGGGAAACTTTCTGACGCACGTCAACTGGAAACCCAACAAACCGTCATCTGTACTGGTTTGCAGGAAAAGGAAAATACCAACTACACAAAAATACTGTAAACATCCCTTAAATTCATGGTTAAATCACACAAAGGACTGTTGCCAGGATTTAGAAGAGACACCAGGGTTAGGTCTGGTTTCTTTGGCTTGGAAGTAAACACAGGGAAGGACAAGTGAACTGAAATGAAAAAGGACTAAAAAAAACAGAGGAGAAGCACTGGAGGGAACAGAGCGTACAAAACACGCAAATCGTCGACCCTGGTGTGAAAGTGGTGGATGTCGTGTCCCGAGTGCTGTGACTGAATAATAACTCAGTGTGGTGATAATGATCACAGAAGACGACAAAGGCCCCAGGAGGATAAAAAAAAAAAAAATCACAGGTCCAGTTGTGTAATGGCGTGTTTAGGATGGTTTCTGCCAGCCAGAAGGTTACAAAACAGAACAAATAATCTCTATTTTCCACCTATTCTCTCTGTGTCGCGTACAAAATGCACTGCTGCATGCAGCAACATGTCTAAGCATCGCTACGTGCACATGATACCTTCATGCCATGTATACCTATTACAGCTTTTTGATCTCATCCTGTCCTTCCTCTGACCTCTATAGATGATAAACTAAAACCAAAAAGAAAACCACTAAGCTCATATTTACACAAGTTAACATAAATTCTTGTTTTAAAACTACTGTTTTTTTTTTACATTTGGCGTAAGATAAGGCCTCTTGTTCCGGGAGCAGGTGAATGGTCTGTGTTTCTTAAAATGGACAAGAGTGGGTGAGCAAGGGTGGGACGGGGAAGGGTGGTGGGGGGAGTAATGTGGTGGTGGTGGTGGGGATATGGAGGACACCCTGTAGTTGCCATGGTGAGGTTACTAACACGAGTGGCTTGTGCTTGACCGAGGACAGAAATCATTGTGCCGCCCAGCTGCCGGCTGCACAGTTAATACCCTGCTCTGCTTCCAATAAAGACGTCTCTTCCACCAGCAGTGACACAAAATACAAATGTTTTTTCTACACTGCATTAAAATCAGGGCGTGTACTGGCACTTATTGTTAGTTAAAACGACTTTTTTTTGGAGTTAGATATCCAAAAGTCCCTCTGGTCCTGCAAGGTAGCGCAGCCATTATTACCCAGCAGATTCATAAAACGAGGCAGCATGTACCATGTATTTTGCCATAGCGCACATAAAACTCCAGCCAAATGCAACAACCCAAATCAATATGATAAAAGATCGACGTGATGATGATCGGGATTGGTTTGTGCGAGATATCTGCACAATATCCGAGCAGCAGATAGAGATTGAAGTGACGACATACCCTTTAAATAACCTTTAAACATAGGAGGGAAGTACTTTTTATTTTGCCAGCTGCCGGCTGTTGCTACAAACGGAAGCAGCTCTTTTGTTGGAGCTTTAAATACAAAAGCAGTGAGTAATAATTGAGGCTGCCGATTGGCGTTAAGGTAGGTGCCCTTGAGATAAAGGTGGGGTAACGCTGCACAGCTGCACTTTCTGGAGTCGTTATTGTGTTGAAAAGGACATTCGAGAGATTCACATTCACAATATTATCTGTGCAAAATGCTCCAAGAACACTTTAAAGTCTGCAATAACCCCCCCAGCTAGACGCTGCCGCACACACGCAGAAAAACACCAGCAGGACGAACCTGGCTAGCCTGACACAGCAGATTTTCCAATATCGGGCTGCCCACTGAGCCGTCTGTCAGTTACACTAAAGCGGAAACTGGACAGACCAGACAGGGTGGAGGGGGACAGGGAAGGTGATGGAGGGAGGGAGGGATGGATGCAGTGGAGGCATGGGTGCAGGGCAGGCTGGGTGTGGAAAGGGCTGGGTGGTCTTACATCAGATGCATTCATTATTGATCAGCTGAAGGGGGGGGGGGGGGCGAAGGCAGCGGTGGAGGTGAAAGTCTGGAAGGATTTTTAAGGCGTCTCATTGATTCAAATGTGTGCAATTTGCCTGCGTTTGAAATCAGACTCAGCACACAATCCACCACCCCCTCCTCCTCCTCTTCCTCCTCCACGCCTCCCATCCTTCATCCCTCTCCCCATGTCTGTCTCCCCCCATCTCAGCCTCCATCCCGGCCTGGTCTGTGTGTCCAATTGCAAACCCGTCCCAAATGAACTAGGGGAGATTAGTCTGTGTTGCCTTGCTTGATTGCAGCTGCTCTTTGCACATGGCACACTAATCTCAAGAAGGTTGAGATGGGGGGGTTACTGCGACCACTTTCTTCAGAAACACAATAAAACCTGAAGGTGACAAACACACACCCGCCTTGTCTTTTAATTATCTACTTACATGGTCCGGGTTTCTCTCGTTCCCAGGCAGTGCCGTGCGTAAAGACATGTTTCGTCCCTGAGTGCGTTTCGTTTGCGCCGTGCAGGAGAAAGATGAAAGTGTGGGTTTGTGTTCACAATGGGTCAAAAACAAAAAAACAAAAAAAAACAAAAAACAACCCCAGATTTAGCCCTGGCTGTCAGTCCCACCAGGCCCAGTGTATGGGAGAAAAATCAGACCTTCACTTCTTCTCATACAATCCTCATTGTCATTGAAGGCAGCACAGATCACCAAGACAGTGATCCAGCTTAAATATAAAAAACAAAAAAAACAAAAACAAAACAAAAAAAACAGTAAACTGGTTTACTACATCCACCTCATGTCTGTCTGCTGTTGTTGTTGGTACCAGCCCAGCCTCCACTGAAGGAAGAAAAAATAAAAAACACCCCCTCCACTTTGCTTCACACGTCCCCCCCCCCCAATCCCACCCAGATGTGATGATGCTACCCTATCATCTCTGTGTAAAAAACCGCCTGGGTCCTTTAACAAACAATAAAACAACAACAGCGGTCACCGGTTCACTTTCAAAAGCATCGTCTTCGGGTTAAAAGGGGAAGAAAACACAATCATTGAGGCTTCTTCTTCTTCTTCTTCTCTTTTTTTCTTCTGCTTCTTCTTCTTCTTCTTCTGCTGCTGCTAAATGGTCGATGAGAGGAAACAGTGGTGGGCTCCGAGTCTCCCTGTGACCAGTTGAAAGAGAAAAAGGGAGGAGGAGGTGGAGGAGGAGTAGTAGTCCCCCCCCTCTTTTAACGCTTCCCACGGACAAACAGCCCCACGAAAGAGAGTCAGGAACCGGTGGAAGAAGCCGAGAGATGTGTGTGTGTGTGTGCGGGGGCCTTGGGAAATAAATCAATGGCAAACTGTATTGAAGGAAAGCGGCGGATGTGCAGCCTCCCAGCCAGCCAGTCTCACCGCTCCAGTCCGCCCTTTAGCTCCTCTCATTCGGCTGCGAGTGGTGAATGAAAACACGTCGCCAACGTCCGGGGATGAAAGTCCGTCTCTTCCCGTGTCAGAAATATATAATTTGTCTTTTTTTTTCTTCTAACGACTGAGACGGTGGCGGACCGGGTTTAATCCTCCGCCTCCAAACACACAGTGACTAGAGAAAGAGTGGCGACTAGAGAGGGACGTCAACCCAGGGACGCGCATGCGCACACGCGCACCCTTTTCTCTCTCTCTCTCTCTCTCTCTCTCTCTCTCCTCGGTTTAGTCGTGCCGCCTTCAGGTGCGCCGCATAAAATCCGTCTTCCGGACACGTCCACCAACGTTCGTGAAATAAAGTCACATTTAGCTAATTTTATCTAATAATTCTTATCTAATGATTGTTATCTTAATTATTTTTAATGACTAAATTTCCTTAATTACACCTCAAGAAGAACAATGCCAGCTTTTCCTTTCTTCTAAAATATCATTATCGCCCCCTGGTGGCTAAATGTGGGCATTTTCCTGGGTCACATAATAATAACAATCATTATTAATATTATTATTGTTGTTGTTTATGGATATGTGTGCAGTATATTTAAAAATGTATATTCATATAGATATTAATGTAATGTATTTATTTTACATATTTATAGGACCGTTTATAAAGAATAAATATAAAATAAATGATACAAACTGAGGAATAGTTTTTTGGTTTACGATCACTATTTCTTTATTTTATATGTACAAATGTATTGTACATATTGCGTATGGTCATATTTATTGTGTATATAAACATGTACATATAGATCTATTTATGATTACACCAGATGTGCAAGGTGTCCTAAATGTTTTCCTCTGTAACTTTTTTCTAATGTTGCTGTGTCATCCTGAGTTTCTCCTGCTTCGGATCAATAAAGTTACATCTCAGTTAGCATCTTCCGTTTCAAAGATTCTTGTGGATGTCATTCAGGATATCATTCGTTCATATTTTTGTTTCCCAATCTCAAAGGAAAGTTCATAAGGAAGCTCTGTGAAATCTATCTGGGCAGGAGGCTGAAGTTTGTCCCCGAACAGAAACAGGACACTGCAGCTGGACAGTCCCATCTTAAGGGAAATGGAGATACAGCACCACTGCAAACTGTCTTTGAGGAGATAAGACTACTACCTCTAATGACATCTTCTTCAGCTCTCATAACCAGACCAGCCTCAAATTTAAATATGCGCATCACATACGATGACACATCCACCCATATCAGCTTAACTTGTAAACAGTTTCATGTTCCAAGTTCATATCAAAGTGAAACAAAACTTCATCTTTCCCACAGCATCAGAACTCAACACACTTCACCAACCCTTCCCCCCACGTTCTTAAAGGCACAATTACTCCATTCATACAGACGTGCACAAGCGTGTGTGTGTGTGTGTGTGTGTGTGTGTGTGTGTGTGTGTGTGTGTGTGTGTGTGTGTGTGTGAGACAGAGAGAGCGTCATTAATGCTTCAAGAAGTTTACGTAGACCTCCTACCAGGAAATCTGGCTTTGCCTCATTTGGGTTTGTTGGTTCAGCATCACAATTAATCCTATTTAAGACGACTGAACCAACACTTACTGACAATTTAACACGTTTATTAAACAACAAGACTAATTCCTGTTAACAGCAGCAACCCAGCGGTAATTATCACATCACATTTCTTCTCCATCTGGATTCATTCTGCAGAACTAAATCCTTATAAACTTTATTCGATATTATTCTGAGATTAAAGTCAGAATTCTTCTGACTTTTTCTCAGAATTATAAGACTAAAGTTAGAACTAAAGTAAAAATGCATTTGCTCTAATTAGATTTTTCCTCTTCCATATATATTGATTTGAACCTCACAATAAATTTCGCATTACTTTCATGTGCAGTAAATTGTGAACTTTTCCCATAGCACCTAAAAAACACGTGCATAGCATTGAACACATTGCAAATTTAAAGTCGTTACATGTGGATTAAACTGCATCCCAGAGTTTTGTTTTTGTTTTTTTTTGTTTTTTTTACTTGGTTCAAGTCCAGAGGTGAGTGCATGCTGGAGGATTCTTGAGCATCCAACAAACAGTGGATGGACTTTATCTTCCTTAAATCCTCTAATCTGTGCTCATCAGGTAGAAGGAGGATTTCTTCTTTCATCTGATTTTTAATCTGATCACAGCTGGAATGAGAGAAGAACCCAAAACCTCACGGACACAGTCGCCCTCCCCTGAAGATGTTTTAATGCCTTTTCATTTATTTATTTATTTTTTTATTTCATGTTTTGTACCTGCTGTCATGTTGATCGAAACAAAGCACCGACAGTAGAACATAAATCGTGTGGCCATCGTGTACAGCCACATCCACGTAGAGGACATTTCTTTGAATGATGCTAAAAGATAGAGAGGTGCACTCAAGCCTGAATTTAAACCCAGGATCTTTATAGAATATGAAAATGAAAACATACACCACAGGCCAAACGTTTGGAAGCAACTTCAAGTTTCTGTTTACAATACCCGTCTTAAAAAATAGCTGTGAGTTCTATGTATTTTTAAATGCTTTTACTGCATGATCAGGCTTTGCTTTTTATTGATATGAACCGTTTTCCTCAATTTACCTTCAGGTGTGCATTAATGTTACCAGAACATTGCTGAATAAATGTCAGCAAAATGAATGAAGAAGGGCTTAGTTTTAGGGTCGAGAACATTTGCAGGATACGACTTGATACACAGAAACTCTTGCATCAGACTTTAGTGCACCTAATAAACTGATAACGGAGAAAATAGTGATTTGTCTAAGGTATCTTTACATAACTACTGTTGGCATATCAATAAAACTGGAAGTCTTACCTGAACTGATCTGAACCTGTTGGACCGAATCCAGGGCCTCATCTTTCCTCCCCCTCCTACTTCCTGTTTATGACTGACACCTTCAGCGACCTTAACTCCCTCAGACTACAAGCGCTTCTTGGTTGCTTGCTGCTGCTGCTGCTGCTGCCGCTGCAACAAAACAGGTGAACGACACAAAAGCAGATTCACTGTCGTCCCTCAGAGAGCGGAGGCAGAGAAGGACATTGGCTGGAACACCAGGGGAATCAATGGTGGTGGAAAGGACAAGCGCAGGAGCGGTCCATATTTCCACGGATTGCAGAGCATGTACTGAACACAGTGTTACAGAGTGCACCGGCTTCATTAGCATCACTGTCCAGTCAGCTGTGTGTAAACCAATTAGAGAAAAAAACTACTGGATGTGGAACTGTCAATACTTCTAATGGGCTATGGAAAAGGAAGGGAGGTGGTGGGCGAGTCTGCCACTGTGTTGTTCTCTATGTGTGTGTGTGTGTGTGTGTGTGTGCAAAGCTGGATTGATCCAGCCAGCAGCTCACACCCACCCCGAGGGCATCGACACACAAACAAACACTTTTGCTCCTACTTTGCGAGGACCTTTGTGTAGCTAAAGTTTTTTTTTTTTTGTTTAGCAGTAAAAACTACATTTGTGGCCCCACCCTTCAACCGAACCTCAATCTAAACACAATGTTAACATTAAAACCAGCAAATCGTCTTCAAACTGAAGAAGCAAAGTCCGCATTTAAACACATCTCAGTAGTTTCTAAGACTGGGATACAACTACATTAATCAAACCCCGAAGATCTCCACGTGCTTTTATCTGTTAAACTCAAAAACATCATTGTTTTATTCATCTTACTTCGCAGAAGCTGGTGGACATAAGACATAAGACAATGTTTATTTATCCCTTGTATCAGAAAATACCTTGTCACAGTAGTGCAGAATGAGGGCTGGGAAATAAAGTAATGCTAAAAGATTGGAATATAATATAATTGCTAAGAAAGTAAACGTCGATATTGAGGTAGAATTAGATTATTGTGTAAAATGAATCCGTAAAAAGGACAAAATTGATTTATGAATGATTTGTTTTTGTTTTTTTAAGTAAATCTGTTCTTTGACTTGTGATTTTTAAGGCTCAAAGGCCTCAAATGGACTCTGTTTAAGGACATATAGAGCTTCAAATACCTTCAAACGTCCAGAGACAGAAGTAAAATGACTTTCTTAACCACCAACGCTGATTAAAGTATTAAAAAGAATTCTCACATAAATACAAAAACACATACATAACCTCCTCTTCTCTTCTTTGGCATGATGCCACTTGTAACAGTGTCGTCTCTGCTAATCCCCCCCCCACACACACACACACTTATTCCCACGATGCCATGAACTGTAATCTGGACGGGATTAAAGCCTGACCTACTGTACAGCAGACAGTCAAGCTCAGAGCCAGCTGATAACGTCACTGGGGCAGATTTAAAACGAAGCACGCAAACACCAAAAGTTTTCGAGGAAAGAGATGAAATCATCGATCCTCTTCAGTAAATAATATTAGTTCTGAAACATTTGATGCGACCGACTGAAAGAGCAGATTCTGCCTGGAGGAAAAAACAGGCTCAGTAGGTAATCGATTAACTAATCAATTTGTTGCAACTAACCCTGTTGGAGCTGAACATTAAGAAGAAAATGAAAATGAAAGTGTGTCGTCTGAAAACCTTCCTCTATAAAATGAGTTTATGGTGCCATCTGTTGGTAAAGCAGAGAGGGTAATTAATGATGCATTGGAACATCATCAGGGTGATATATGAAGCCCAAACCCAGACTAAGTTCTTCATTTGTAGTTTTAATTCATTGATTAAAACAAAACAATTCAATATAAACACAAACATTCAGAAATCTGAATGAAAGGGAGCAGAAAGAAGAATAATCTTATAAAATCTGCCCCTTTACTCCAAGAATCAATTTACAAAGAACCGAAATTAAAAAAACAAAAACACAATAAGCAGCAAAATAATGATAATAATAAAATGAAATGAAATGAAACAAGTATCAGCCTTAGTTCCCTTAGTTCTTAGTTCCCAAGATACAATTCCATCATGAAATGTTTGCAGACCTTCCATGACTACACAGCGGGTAGGACAATTAAACTAATATGTTATATTTCCTTAACATACTGGCTTTAATTGTTCTTTTAAATGAAATTTTGATTTGGTTTCTTTGCTCAGATTGTTCCATAAACTGGTTCCTTACACAGAAACACAGCATTCTGTAAGTTTAGTCCTGAATCTTGTTTTGTTTTTTGTTTTTTTTCTTTTTTTGTAAAAGAACTCTGTTCCTTTTAAGTTTTAGTTGCTTTATCTTTTTCAAATCTTTTCTGAATGTTGATTGGTAACGTTTGAAACATAATTTGCAGAATACTGTAATTTAATAATTCTTGAAATTCCAACAATTTCAGCTGATGGAATACATGGATTTGTGGATCTCTGTATTTTTTTCTTTCAGATTTTTACCTGTTATCATGATGCGAGTAAGTTTTATGTTAAAATTGCATTTTTAAACTAACTACAATGACTTAGAAAAGCAAAATGAGGCATTGTATCTGTCAGCCACTGAAAGTTTGAACATCTTAAGGCCTTTTAAATTGCAGAGGCAATTTAAGGACCTAACCTAAGCAACATAGTTTATATCATAGTTTATTTAATCACCTCCAGGTTACAACAGAAGAGGAGGTTAAAGTGAGTCTCAGCCGCTCTACTGATGTACCCCAAGGTTGCATTCTCGGACAGGTTCTATTCAGTCTCTCAAGTTTGCCCAAATGTTAATCTGCAACTTTATGCTGATGATACAGTACTCTATATGTCCATGCAAATACAAAACAAGAAGCTGCTGCACTGTTTTCAGCAGCACTGGAACCTGTATCTCACTGGCTTAATCAATCTTGTTTGTACCTTGACACTAAAAACAGTTTGCATGTTCTTTCAGCAGAGGGCGATCAACCATCTGTAGCAGTCAATGGAGAGAGACTTGATGTGGTAGAAAAGTTTTAATATCTTAGAGTGGTCTCAAGTCTCTCTTTTATATAACAAAAACTAAATGTATTGCCTTCTGCCCTTCTGTTGATGAGAAATGATCTTGAACCACACATATTGATGACATAGTTCTTAAAATGGGTACAGCCGTTTCAGTAATTTAAAGATCATGATTCAGATTCAGTAATCATGTTCATAATGTTCATAACCATCACACGGGGCAGGTTGTGAGGGGTTTACTTGTTGTGCCTCCTGTTTAAATCAAGCTCAATGCAAACAACCGTCTTATAAAGAGTCACATCTTGATGGAATAAGTCCCCAGATAATGTCAGAAGCATAGATTCTCCGAGTGTTATAAGTGATTTTGTCATTGTTATTGTAACTGTTATTGGTTTATTCAAAATTTTTTTGTCCGATATTATTATTATTATTGTTGTTGTTGTTGTTGTTGATATTATTATATGGCTGTTATATGTATCATATTATATTGTTTGAAAGTTCACCTTCATTTCATGTGTGTTTGATTATTTTATGCATTTAGGACTTGAAAATGAGACGGACACCTTTAAATATTTGATAACTGTCTAGATCAAGAATATTATACTTTTTCAGGACATCACAATAATGAAAGTGAAGAGGTTTCCTGTCTAAAACTTTAACTGCCTTCTTAAGAGCAAGTCTATTCAGGACTCATTCAGGTTCTTGGCCCATTAATGTTCTTTTTTTTTTTATAATTGTGATGTTTTTCACAATATTGTCTGTTTTGTCTGTGTCTGGTTCTGTAATTGTCTATTGTATGATTGTTGTTTTAAAGTCTTCTGTGTCTGTGTTGTGTAGCTAACATGGAACTTTATACTGATAACTAACGCAAAAGTGTTGATTAATGTGCATTGTCCTAATTCAATAAACTAACAACAACTGAGAGCGCTTACTTTGCTAAAATAAGGTTTAGAACTTAGAAAAATAACCATCAAACTATTCATCTCAAGTTCAAAAACAAACAGACATTTTATTTCTCTACAGGCCACTTATTGTTACAAACTCCTTCTTCCTTCTGACCAAATATGTCGCTGACACTTAGAAACTCCCTGAATCTGTAAGTGTGCACTGGGGATTTTTCATTCTAGATGTGCTGTGCTGCACTTTTCACAGGAGACTTGGACCCCCCATGCAACTACGCTGCTGCTTTCAAAGTATTTCAAAGAACACCTATTGTATTACATAACCACATCTTCCTCTTGCGGCAGATGAATGTATGAGAATTGCAGAGCAACCAGTTCACAGTCTGAGTCCTCCCAGTCTTAACGAATCTTCTGACTCCGCGTTCTCATCATTGGTAAGTTTTAATTTAAAGGAAATACAAAGCTAAAGATTATAGAACCTGATTTGAACTCATCTTCCACACTTCAGTTTACATTGAAGTTTATAAGAGATTCCACACGAATTTACTTTTTTTTTTTTTGGATTTTTAACTGAGTAAGCCTTCATTTGTTTCCTCCTGGAGTCGACCATGTTGACAGTTTTGACTCTGGCCTCCCTGAGTCTCGTGGTGTGGGCGTCTGATGTCTGCCCTCCATCCTGCCTGTGTCTCCACAACATGACCAGTGTTGAATGTCAGGCCAAAGGACTGAAGCAGATCCCCGAGCTGCTGCCGGACTGCACCAAATATCTGTACCTCTCATACAACAACATACAGGAAGTACCCGAACGTGGGCTGGATGAGCTGCTGGTATGAAACACACCTGTGACCTGTGAGGTTTCTGTAAATATGCTGCATCTACCCACTGTTTTACAATATATACCTTTGTAAAAAAGTTTGGTAGTGTGGTAATGTAAAGTGGTGGAAAAAAAGTTTTCAGACATCTTTAAAATTTTACTCAAATATTATTTCCTGTTGCACTGGGTTTCTAAATGTGTTTTGCAGAGGGGAGTATTGTTAGTTGACATGTGGTCGTACATCCCATCACTTCTTACCTACTGCGGTTAGCTAGGCTAGTTAGCTTGTGTCTTCTTGTTGGTTGCTAGTTGCTAGCTGGCTGCTAGCCTGGTAGCCTGTTAGCCTGGTTCTTCAGTTGGACTCAGCTTCTAAGTGTGTTTTGCCTCAGATCTTGGCACAATTGGATTGTAAAATCTCATCCTGTGTAATAATGAATGCATGAAATATTTGTGGGAAAATCTTTTCACAAACAAATACAGATTATTTTGTTTTATTGTTTCCAAGAAAAACTAACAAAACTAAATTCTTGACAGTTTCAATGTGTCATTTCTCAGCATTGTTGGTATCAATGTCAACAAATAACAGAGAATGTGTTCAAAACTGAACAAAAAATAAATAAACAATCACATCATCAAATTAATATTCAGTCAGTAGAGCTCTTGTCCCCTTTTTCTTG